>NW_026852951.1:0-119885 GCF_026571515.1 Ruditapes philippinarum
TGAATTTTTGGTAATGAAAACTGATGGCTATAGTGATTACAGATATGAAACCTATGTGAATACTGATGGCTGAAAATAACAAAGGGCAATTACTGAAAAATAATGCAGGGTAGGTTATCATTCTTGTGTGCTGCATCCCTCCTCAGTAAAATCTATCCACCTATGAAGTTTCAAGTTGATACCTCAAATACTTTTTGAGAAAAAAATTGAATTGAAAAATTAAGTATGAAAAAGAACAAAGGGCAATAACTCAAAAATTATAAAAGGTAGAGTTATCATTCTTGTGCAGTGCACACCTCCTGAGTGAGATCTATGCACCTATGAAGTTTCATTTTGATATCTCAAAGGCTTTTTGAGATATGCTCTGGACAAAAATTAATTTTGAAAAATAACAAAGGGCAATAACTCAAAAATAATGCAGGGTAGAGTTATCATTCTTAAGCACTGCACTCCTCCTCAATGAGATCCATCCACCTTTGAAGTTTCACGTTGATACCTCAAATACTTTTTGAGATAAGCTCTGGACAAAATAGCATAAAAAAAACAAAGGGCAATAACTCAAAAATTGTATAGGGAAGAGTTATCATTCTTGCGCACAACATTCCTCCTCAATAAGATCTATCCACCTATGACATTTCATGTTGATATCTCAAACACTTTTTGAGTTATGCTCCACTCAGGTGAAAAATTAGGTATGAAAAATAACAAAGGGCAATAACTCAAAAATTATGAAAGGTAGAGTTATCATTCTTGTGCACTGCACACCTCCTGAGTGAGATCTATGCACCTATGAAGTTTCATGTTAATATCTCATAGGCTTTTGGAGTTATGCTCTGGACAAAAATCAATTTTGAAAAATAACAAAGGGCAATAACTCAAAAATCATGCAAGGTAGAGTTATCATTCTTGTGCACTGCACTCCTCCCAAATGAGGTCTATCCACCTATGAAGTTTCAAGTTGATAACTCAAATACTTTTAGAGATATGCTCCGGACAAAAATGTCGGACGGAAGGACGGACGGACGGAAGGACGGAAGGTCGGACGGACGGAGACTATTTCTATATCCTCCGCCGAAATTTTTCGGCGGGGGATAATAATGAAATAAAGCATCTACATAATTTTTTTTTTTAAAAAATGTTAAAGTCGAATAAGGAATAGGGAACCAGTTCGTTATTCCTTGTTCAACTCCGAATAAGGAACAAAAGAAAATATGTAAAGAAAGACACTAGTTGCAGTTATTTTTGATAAATTTGCATAAGAATTGCAAGGATCAATCATTAAAATCATGAAATAAAGGATCTACATAATTTGTTTTGGACAAAAATGTTAAAGTCAAATAAGGAATAGGGAACCAGTTCCTTATTCCTTATTCAACTCCGAATAAGGAACAGAAGAAAATATGTAAAGAAAGACACCAGTTGCAGTTATTTTTGATAAATTTGCATAAGAATTGCAAGGATCAATCATTAAAATCATGAAATAAAGCATCTACATATTTTTTTTTGAAAAAAAATGTTAAAGTCGAATAAGGAATGGGGAACCAGTTTCTTATTCCTTATTCAACTCCGAATAAGGAACAGAAGTTATTACGTAAAGAATGACACCAGTTGCAGTTATTTTTGATAAATCTGCATAAGAATTGCAAGAATCAATCATTAAAATCATGAAATAAAGCATCTACATAAAAAAATTTTGAAAAAAATGTTAAAGTCGAATAAGGAATAGGGAACCATTTCCTTATTCCTTATTCAACTCCGAATAAGGAACAGAAGGAAATACGTAAAGAAAGACACCAGTTGCAGTTATATTTTATAAATCTGCATTAGAATTGCAAGGATCAATACTAAGAATCATGAAATAAAGCATTAGCATAAAAATATTTTGGGAAAAAATGTTCAGGTTCATTCGACTCCGAATAAATATTTTCTCTTCTTATCTGAAAGAGCTTAAGAAATTAAACAAACGCTGTCTGTCAATTGTGACAGTAAAGTGTTTCTGAATCATCGAAATTCGTAAAGGTTCGATCAGTACCACCGATACTTAAACATTCTAGAAAAGCAGGACATTAAGATAAAAGTCAACATATTATAAAAGGCTATTGTGTCTTTGTTAAAATGTCTTGAGTTACAATATATTATGATTTCAAAGTCATCGTAAATCCGGTTTTAAATATAGATAAATTCAATTTCTAAAAAATATAGCCTACTTTTTAAGAATTTTCAGTCTACACTAAATGTTTCATGGAATTGTGACAAATTACTTCATAATACAAGCGGTTTAAAAACTTATGTATGAGTTATATGCCCCTGAAATGACCTTAAGAAATTATAAATAACAACAATGACCGTTTGTTTAAGAAACCATACTGATGTATAAATTAAAAAAACAACAATATACAATATAATTATAATAAAATTAAAACTTGAATTGGTAAAATTACATTTTTTTCATAAGCTTATGGTCAGCTCTCAAAAAAGGGGTGACCTAGATAGTCACTGTTATTTCATGCATACTAATATTACACTTGAAAAGAATGATATGTTCCGGAACAAAATACAAAACTGTTTTTGGAAGGTTTAAAACGTTTAGTAATGATTTATTGCATGCGCCATTCGTCCTTAAGACGATATACAAACATATTTTTTTCATACAAATATTTTGGAAGTATTATCATTTTCAACAGGCAGCAGATAAATATTTTTCAATAGACTAAGTATGAACCTTAATGTTGAGAATCAACGGTCAGATTTTAGCTTTATTTCTAAATTTATATGGATATTCTAAGAAAAATTATAATCGCAAAACTTTGTGATTTAATCATATAGCCATCAGATAAGTTTATAACAGTTTTCATATTACGCGTGTGACTGATATCATGAAATTGGAAACCCTGTGTCGTATGGAGACGATTATGGTTAGTTTCTGTAAAGAATTTTTAAACAAGAAGCGCCGCAATGCGACAAAAAAAAATTTTAAAATTTACCAATTTTTTTTTTTATGTGACAGTAATAAATATTTTTTAAGTAAAACAAAAAGTTTTTTGAGTATTTCTAAAATTCTTTTTTAAGCAAATGCCCCGGGCCCTTTGCCCAAGATTTTTTAAGGGGCAATTTTAAAGGGCTCCCACCCGGGCAATTTGGTGTAAAAAAGGTCAAAGAAAAACTCTATTTTTACGTAAAAAACTAAATACTTTAAACCCTTAAATTACAAAATTCCCGTGGGGGCAATCCAAACGGTTTCTTGATAAAAGCTAACCATAAAAATCAAGTTTGGTGAAATTTTGGGCCAACCCAAACTAAAATTTAAATTGAGCGGAAACTAAATTTCCTTTTTTAAAATTAAACATTTGACATTGACCTTTACTTTTGGGACCCGGGGTAAAAATGCCAATCTGCCTTTTGCGGATAACCTAAAACATACACCAATTTTTGGTGTCAATATGCCAAAGCAAACTCAAGGAATTGAGCGGAAACTGAATTTCTATTTTTAGAATCAGTGACCTTGACCTTGATCACAGACACCTGGGTAAATAATATGAATATTACAATGGCTCCCGGTACAGACCGGAATATCTAGCTCGAGGGTGACTGTTTAGTGTGGTAACGAGGCTCTGCCGAAACAGTTATCCGGGAGTTAGATATTCCCGTCTGTACCGACAGCCGGTGTTTGATTCTTTTTCTTGCATATTACATATCAATTATTTTCAGAACAGAAATTACGAAAACTGATATTCTAATTACGCACTTTTTTCTTATAGTGGCGTATGAACGTACAACTTCATTCATCACGGTTAAGTGACGTCATCATATGAACGCAATTCATTCATAAAAGGCGTGCAGCAAGGACGTCATTTAAAGTATGCGACTTGTCTTACATGGGGGTGTAAGACAGGGTTTTCTAGCACCAGTGTAAACGGTAGATAATCCTGTCTTATATGCAAGAAATACCAAGCTGCCTGTTAATATAAGCTATCCATACACTAAAGCAAACAAGATATTGAGCAGACACGGAATTTTTATTTTAGTAACAGTGACCTTGACCTTAATCACAGACACATAAGTAGCAATACACCCCTATTCTTAAGCTACCTACAAACCAAGTTTGGAGTCAAAAAGCTAAAGCAAACTAAAGTTATTAAGGGAAACTGAATTTCTATTTTTAGTTACAGTAACCTTGACCTTAATCTCAGTCACCATGGTAGCTATTCCAAGTTGCCTCTCTATAGAAGCTATCTATACATTAAGTTTAGTGTCAATAGGCCAAAACAAACTCAAGTTCTTGAGCGGAAACCGAATTTCTATTTTTAGTAACAGTGACACTGACCTTGGTCACATACACCTGGGTAGCAATCCCAAACTGCCTCTTGATATAAGCTATTTATACACCAAGATTTGTGTCAAAGCAAAGCAAACTAAAGTTATTTAGCGGAAACCAAAAGTTGACGCCAGACCGCCCGCCGAGTTCGGCATTACAATAACCCGGTTTTCAAAAAATAATCGATAAAATGATTTAGGCAATTTAAATCTTAAAACTACAATTAAAATTATATATAAATAGAGTTTGAACCAATTGAAGTACATTTTTCTTTTGTATTGCTATCGAAATAAGAATTTAAATTGAAATTGGAATTTTTCCCACTTTCGTTTAATCTTCAAATTCGAAAGTGATCGTGTGTATCGTTTAAATGTATTTCAAAAAGGAATAATAATTGTGTTTACTTTATATGTTTGGCATTTATGGAAGAGGAACGTAAGTTCAATCCCTTATTGTGAATAAAATTGTTCAGTTTTGTTCTGTTTAATATCTTCATTTTGAGCTTTTGCAAAAGAATGAGATGTAAATTTCAGATTCTTGAAGATCGTCCAGCAAGACATTGTTGTTGTTTTTTTTTTTTTTTGGTACTTTTAGTTCTTTCTTCTTTGTTTTTTTCTGATTGGTTGATTCAAGTATTCCTCACTTAAATAACGTTACATCACCCTAAGGATGTGTTGCCTGCTTTTAAATTTGTCATATGCAGGGTCCCCTTTCAAATTTCAATATAATAACTAGCAGTTTCTCCTATTGTTTTCTCGTTTAGAGTACACGCACTTTCTATTCTTATTCACAAACGTGACAGCTTGAATAACATATCATTCATTTGAGGTTAAGACTTTGCGTCTTAACATTCCTTGAAAATATTATTTTTTGGTTATATAAGTGACATTATGCCCATCCAAGTTATTTAGTGAGTCAAAATAATTTGCCATTACTCTTTTTCATTTTATTATTTTAGCCGCATGAATGATAAATAGCTACCGTGGCACGAGAGAATCGCTAAAATATCTGCCGGAATTACCCTGTAACAGTTTAATTTAAAAAAAGGTCGAGCAATATTTACCTTGACAGATTTCATGCTTATTTTTTTTAACAACTGCATGTGGCAATGAAAATAAGAGCATAATGCCACTGATTATACCTTTTCTTCTTTGTGGTGTTAAGTTCTAACCCTTATTAAGAATAATATGTAGGTTTCTTTTTCAGAGTCCTGTTTTTATTAAAGAACGCTAAGATAACTAAATGTTACACCAAAATAAATAATTAAATCTTACCCAGTATCTTGGGTACAGCCGGATCTGAAATAAAATACACCCGAAATTATCGAAATAATTTTTCAGAGTCCTGTTTTTATTAAAGAACGCTAAAATAAATAAATGAATAATTAAATTAAATCAAATACAAATACAAATGAACCAAACATTCATAAGGGCATAAATACAGTGTTGGAATATTTTATCAATAACGGAAAATTCACTCGTTTTAGGCAAAAGTCTAACACGCTAATATTATTAACTTTTTTTAACAGCTTTACTTGCTACAAACAAAGTCATCACTATGACTTGTGCTTTTGAGCGATTCGTTTTTTTTCCACTCCTCTGCAGGGGAAAGACGAAAATTATTAGTCAAGATAAACGAAGGATAATAGTGTGAAAATAACTGTTAAGTGAAATTTTACTTTGTCGAGATATTAATAATAATAAACAAATTTACCCAATATAGAAAAGGAAGGAAGAAAATCAGGACTATCAAAATTTTATCATGATATCGATGGTTGACTGTATCTAATTTATATATAGATATTTTTAGTGGCTTTTATGTTTATAATTTTTAAAACATAAGTGATATATGATATGTTAGTAACACCGCAGGATATAAATGTGCATATTATCAAAGTATCATACATGGATATTCCTAAAATATTTTACCATTACACGATGAATCTACATCGTGCTTTCCTATTTAAGATAGAAATAATGTATTTCTAATTTACTAAATTGAGTTAGTCATTACACATTAATGATGGATAAGCGTTTTATGCTAAAATAGAAATGGATTCCACATTTCTAGACTTGTTATGTATAAAGTATGTATTAGGTATGACATATATCATACATAACTGCTCATTCTTCCTTAGCCTTCATCCACCAGTAAATTCCTAGCAGGCATTTTATCTTGGACACACTTGGCAGAGCGCGAGGACGTAAATGATGAAGACAGTTAAGATTCCCATGAGCATCAAAACATGTTTTCAAGGCTAGCAAAAATGGGGAACCAAACCAAAGATTTCGGAGCGCATGGAATATATCAAAATCATGCACGATATATTTTGCCATACCATTGTGTAGCAAACCTTCATCAGCAACCAAACTTTTGGGGTTAAAATTCATGAAGAAATAAAACATCTTAAAGAGAAAAAAAGTAACTTAAAATCTACAAGGCAACTTTTTTTTATCGAAAAATGGGAAGAGGGTTCAACAACCCGTTTAATACCAGCGTATCCAAAGCACACCGGCCTACACTCCACGAAACAACAAGCTAGCTTGGAATACAACACAACAACGCCAGCAAACTCAACCGAAGAAGGGGAAATAGGGAGGGAATATTAAATGTAAGTTACAATTATAAAATTAATATAAGTGTTTAAACCACAACAAAAATTGTCCATGCTTGTAAAATAGCTGATAATATTAGCAAGTGGAAAACAATTTCAAACTGACAAATGGATTTTAAACAAATTCCGAGGTTGTTCTGTTGAATAAAATGAAATTCCAAAGCAATTTTTCCTAACCTCTTAACTTTACTTCAGAGGAAAAATGAGTGATTGAGATAGAACTTAAAACACTTTTTTAACAAGCACTATCACAGGAGACAGCAAAGCGAGTCTAATTAAATACTGAACGCAAAAAGGAAGACAATCTATGATAAATATATCGCTGTATCAGTATCAAGAAAGCACTTAAATGTTCTATATTTTTGCACAACATTATGAACATGTGTGTAATGATAAAAAATATATATTTGAAGTTTGAAGTAGATACCTTAAAAAGTACAGTGTTATAATATTTCTAAGTTCAAAGGTAGATAAATCTAAAAACAATTGCTTCCAAAGTGATGGACCTAGTCATTTAAGTAGTGGTTGATGATAAGGAATATGAATTGGAAGTTTGAGGTAGATACCTTTAAAACTAAAGAAGATATAGTAAAAAAAACATTTTCAAGTGACAAAAAGGTTCATGGGGAGATAATTCTTCTTAAATTGGAAATATTGTCACATAAGATGTGGAAAATGATAAGGAACATAAATTTAAAGTATGAAGTTGAACCCTAAAGAAAAACAAATGAAAACAATAATATTTTGTTAAGGAAAATTCTAAGTTTAATGGGAAATAAATCTGAAAATATTGGTGTTTGAAATATAAACCTTGTCACATAAGATGTGGTTGGTGATAAAAACACATATTTGAAGTTTATATCTTAAGAAATAAAAAAGTTATAGTGAAAAATATTTATTGCACCAAAACTTTAACCTGAAATCAGGACCGGACACCGACGTCGGGCGAGTAGGACAGCTCTCCATATACTTCGTATAGTCGAGCTAAAATTGGAGTCATAGAAAAGGTGGAAGATGATTTAGATAATGAATTCATATCAAATAATTTTGAACCTAAAACAGTTTAAACAGTTACATACATGTATCTAAAAAAACATCACTTTCAAATGGAATCTCTCCGATCTGCAATAAACACTATGAGAAAAGTTTATTGGACTATATGTATATACATGCTGAGAACTTACAGGAGAGACAGGTCAATTCCCATTTACAGGTAGATTCCTTAGAAGAAACAGTGATAAATAGCGGTGGCTTATAAGATTAATTAATCAAGGATCTGTGATATCATGTACAAAGTAGTGGTTATATATTTGGAATAATGTGTTTTAAGAATAAAAGTGTGAAAATATTTTATAGAAGAAAATGATATTATAAATAACATTTTTGGATTTTATAACTTTCCTGAGAGAGATATATGGATTTTATAAGAAATTGTGAGAAATTTGTGACAAAAATATTTAATTTAAAGATGGAAAGTGTTAATTCTCAAAATGAATCAAGTTGTCAGTCAGATATTGCTGAGCTTGCAGGACAAAATATTCCCACAGAACAGGGGCAAAGTATCCCCAACAAACAGGGGCAAAGTATCCCCACTATATCGAGCCAAAGTATGCCTGATGGTATATTGCAAGCAATGCTTCACCAGCAAACATTGCTTTTAAAGACAGTCCAGACATTACAGCAAAAAACAATAAATGACAAAAAAAGATTGCGTGAGTGATGATGAAAGTGGCAATGAATCCACACAAGTAAGGAGTAATACATGTACATCTTCCTCAAATGCTCCTGCGTCATATGAACTAGATGACGTTTCTTCAGAAGAAGAGAAATCTGACACAAGTGACTGTGAAGATTTACGCTCAATGAAAAAACTCTGCAATGAAAGCGACAATGTCACTGATGAAATCCACGAAAAACTTGCCAGCAATATCAATTTGTCTCTTAGAAAAAGACGTTCCAAGAAAGATCAAAAGACGTACTTGAAATATTTCACAGACCTGCAAATGTTATTAATATGTGTTGGTCCCTAAGGTTAACATAGAACTATGGGAAGATGCCCATCAAAATTTGAGAAATAAAGACATGAATTTATCAAAAACCCAGGCTTAATTCTAACAGCGTGCTCATCTGTTGTTGAAATAGCACAGAAATGCCTAACAAAACAGAAAAAAAGAAATAAAAACAAAAGAATGCACAAATGCATTAGTTTGTCTATCGGTAGCATTCACAGAGCTAGCTCAAATAAGACGAGAGAATTTCAAGTCTGGAATGCATCAGGAGTTTAACTCCGACTGTGCAGCACAGACAACGAACCGTCCACTAAGTGGATATTTGGGAACGAACTGGACAAGAAAATAAAAGAGAAAATGACACAAAGGCTGTGTCATCAAAACTAACAATAAGGTCAGAAAGAGGAAGTTTTCAACAAGCATCGCAGTCATCCTTACTCAAACTCCAAAAAAAGGAAACAACCCTTGTACAAGAAAGCCTTTTTAAGGCAAACGTCGTTTCAAGAAGTCATAGTTCAAGACGGAGGAAAACGGGTGGAAATAAATAATCCAGATACATTAATTTGTGAGGAACCAGAGGTTTTCAATTTACATAGTTTTAACATTATCAATACACCTAATAACTTTATAGCTGGTAAAAATATGCAAAATTGTTTCATCTTGGGAAAATGTTTCGTCTGACCCTTGGATTATCAATACCGTAAAGAGGAATAGAAATACCTTTTCTTGAATTACCGTGTCAAAAACGTTATTCCTAATCCAATATCATCTAATTTTCAAAGAATGTTTGCTAATTCAAACAGAATTAAATGACTTTTGGGTAAAACAGGTGATTGAAAAGGTTTCTGATACACAACTAAGCAAAGATGTTGGTTTTATTTCAAACTTGTTTATAAGATATTTAAAAAAATAGAACTATTCGATTGATTTTAAATTTAAAAACGATTGAATGGCATCATTGACTCAAAGCATTATAAAATGGAAACATTGCAGTCAGCTCTAACATTAATTCTTTGCTAGTTGTGATTTTAAGGACGCATATTACAAATTAATGTGAAAAAAAAAACATATAGCAAATATCTGAAATTCTTTTTTCAATGAGGTATGTTACCAGTATACTTGCCTCCCAAATGGTCTGAATTTAGGACCTCGGTACTTGACGACACTATTAAAAATGTGTTTCTTCTTAGAAAAAAGATCATTTTAAATGTATTTTACATTGAAGATACTCTGTTAAATGGGGATACATATGAAGAAAGTAAAGATAATGTTTATCAGACAGTTTCCTTGTTTGATAGTTTAGGGATTGACCATTCACCCAAGCAAAAGTTGCTTCATTCCTACACAAATAATTGAATTTCTTGGATTTGTGTTAAATAGCATCACAATGACAGTTAGTGTATCCCACGAAAAATGTGTGTCAAAAAGTATAGCCTGCTGTGCTTTGATATTATCAATGACCACTTGTACTATCAGATAATTATCTCAAGTAATTGTGAAAAAGTGGCATGCTCTCCAGCGGTGCCACATGCTGCTATATATTACAAACGATTAGAGATTAGGAAAAAAGAGGCTTTGAGGGTCAATAAAGAGAACTTTGAAGTTACTGTTCTATTGGATGAAGAGTGTAAAATCGATATTCAATGGCGGATATCTAATCTACTCACATGTGAAAAAAAACAGTGAATAGCACAAAGCCTGATACTGTGATCTTTACACATTCAAGCAAAGAGGGGTGGGGTAGTGTTATGAATGACCTAGCAACAGGTGGTCAATGGGATGAAAGAGAGCGTACAAATCATATCAATAATCTTGAACGTAAGGCTGTTTTGTTGACACTTCAATCATTCTGCAAAGAAATGCGCAATAAGCATATACGAATAAGATCTGGTAATACAGTTACAGTCATCTGCATCAATAAACAGGGTTCTATGAAATACAATCTAAATGATATAACTCGTCAAATTTGGTTGTTTGCTATGGAAAGAGAGATATGGCTCTTCTCTGTGAACATATTAAAGGTTCAAATAATGTATATGCAGATTCAGAGTCACGGGTGTTTAATTTAAATACCGAATGGATGCTGAACAAAAATGTATTTCAAAAGCTTTATGGGAATCCTGACATTGATCTGTTTGCAAACAGAATAAATTGTCAAGTGTCTCGGTACTATTCTTGGAAGGAAGACCCTAAAATAGAATAGAAAAATACAGAATCCCTCAAGAAAGCCCAACACGGCAAAATTGAAAATGTTGCAGGCTCGGTTTGATTGAGCCTGTTCATGGACGGTAATACAATACAATAGCTGTAGATGCATTTTTACAATCGTGGGCATCTAATCTGAACAAGTTATTTCCTCCTTTTAGTTGTATCAGTCAAGCTCTACAGAAAATACAACAAGAAGAAGTAGAAGCTGTTTTAGTTGCACCGGTATGGCCAACGCAAGTGTGGTTCCCGCAGCTACTGAAAATGACAATAACATGTCCTTATCTTCTTCCAGTACATGAAGATCTACTAACATTACCCGGCAATCAGTACCCACACCCCCTACTGAAAACAAGAACCGGTTGAACCGGGTGATGCTCCCCGAGAAGGTTCTGGACACAGGAAAGTATAAAAAAAATGAACAAATGGCAATAACTCCAAATTAGACCAGGCTTTTTAGGTTCTTGAAGCGTTGCAGTTCTATCCAATTATATCTAGCTACCTACAAAGTTTCATGTTGATATCTTAATAGTTTTAAGTAATGTCCAGGACAAAAGTCAAAAAGTAAAAATAAACAAAGGGCAATTACTTCAAAATAAGGCAAGGCAGAGTAATGATTCTTAAGCACTGCACTTCCACCCAATGAGACCTATCTATCTACCAAAGTTTCATGTTGATATCTCTTATAATTTAGAGTAATGTCCCAGACAAAGTTCAAAGTGTCAAAATGAACAAAGGCAATAACTACAAAAGTAGGCAAGACAGTGTTACAGTTCTTGTGCACTGCAAACTTACTCAATGAGATCTATCTACCTACAAAGTTTCATGTTGATATCTCTTATACATTAAGAAATATGTCCCAGACAAAGTTCAAAGTGTAAAAATAAAACAAAGGGGGGATAATTCAAAAATTAGGCAAGGCAGAGTTAAGGTTCTTGTTCACTGCACACCTACTCAATGAGATCTATCTACCTACAAAGTTTCATGTTGATACCTCTTATACTTTAGAGTTATGTCCCGGACAAAGTTCAAAGTGTAAAATAAACAAAGGGTGATAATTCAAAAATTAGACAAGGCAGAGTTACGGTTCTTGTGCACTGCACACCTACTCAATGAGAACTATCTACCTACAAAGTTTCATGTTGATACCTCTTATACTTTTGAGTTATGTCCCGGACAAATTTCAAAGTGTAAAATAAACAAAGGGGGTAATTCAAAATTAGGCAAGGCAGAGTTACGGTTCTTGTGCACTGCACACCTACTCAATGAGATCTATCTACCTACAAAGTTTCATGTTGATACCTCTTATACTTTTAGAGTTATGTCCCGGACAAAGTTCAAAGTGTAAAAATAAACAAAAGGGGATAATTCAAAAATTAGGCAAGGCAGAGTTACGGTTCTTGTGCACTGCACTTCTACTCAATGAGATCTATCTACCTACAAAGTTTCATGTTGATACCTTCTTATACTTTTAGAGTTATGTCCCGACAAATTTCAAAGTGTTAAAATAAACAAAGGGGGTAATTCAAAAAATTAGGCAAGGCAGAGTTACGGTTCTTGTGCACTGCACTTCTACTCAATGAGATCTATCTACCTACAAAGTTTCATGTTGATACCTCTTATACTTTTAGAGTTATGTCCCGGACAAAGTTCAAAGTGTAAAATAAACAAAGGGGGATAATTCAAAAATTAGGCAAGGCAGAGTTACGGTTCTTGTGCACTGCACTTCTACTCAATGAGATCTATCTACCTACAAAGTTTCATGTTGATACCTCTTATACTTTTAGAGTTATGTCCCGGACAAAGTTCAAAGTGTAAAAATAAACAAAGGGGAATAATTCAAAAATTAGGCAAGGCAGAGTTACGGTTCTTGTGCACTGCACACCTACTCAATGAGATCTATCTACCTACAAAGTTTCATGTTGATACCTCTTGTTGTTTCAAAGTTATGTCCCGGACAAGAAAAGGGGACGGACGGACGGACGGACGGACGGAAAGACGGACGGACGGACGGAAGGACGGACGGACGGACAAGGCGGCGACTATATGCTCCCCCGAAATTTTTTCGGGGAGCATAAAAAAACTTCATCTAGCTGTGTTCCGTATCTCAAGCAACAACTTAAAGACCAGGGACAATCAGATGATGTTAGAGAAATCATGTTGCACTCATGGAGAAATACAACAATCAAGCAATATAGGAGTAATTTCCAGAAATGGATGTGTTTTTGTGTTGAAAGGGACACAATAGTAAGTCTACTGAAACGTTATTTCAATGATACAAAGAATCCAAGAAATACCGAAACTGCTCTTTTCATTAGCTTTTGTAGGCCATATAAAAAGGTAACAAAAGATACAATTGGTAGGTGGGTAAAAATGGTTATGAAAGATGCAGGTATAGATACCAATATTTTCCGACCACCTCATAGCTGTAGATCATCAGCTGTATCAATTGTTAACAAATTGAGGTTACCCCTAGCAACCATTTTACGCACTGCTGGTTGGTCAAGTGAGTGTTATTTCAGAAAGTATTATAATAAGCCTAAATAACTAATGATACAGCATTTGCAGATGCTATTTTATCTACCAATAAAGCTCTGTTCATTGTACATACTAGAGTAGTAGATAAAATCAATTGTTTAATTAGATAGACATTTTGTATACTGTATACTTTATAGTATTGTGACATGCATTGCATGTATTTTAATTATAGTTGGGTGTAATAAATAATTATAGACACAAACTGAAATTGTTTAAAACTTTACTGAGTACAAATCCTTGAGCCACTGCTAACCTGACTTAGCGGTCTCTAAATTTCTCTTGTTAGTTCTCAGCATGTATATACATGTAGTCCAATAGAAAAATTTTATATGAAATTTATTGAAATATGAATAATATTGGACAAGTGTATATAATGCGGAGGACTGACAGGCCCAACCCTGCCCATCCCGTATATGTGTGTACTACGCCAAGTCAGGAAATAAGTCGCTGAAGTCTGGGAATTGACCTGTTTATCCTGTCAGTCCTCAGCATTATATACACTAGTCCAATATTATTCATATTTCAATAAATTTTATATAAATTTTCTATTTTATGGCCTCAGTTGACCTATCAGATTGTTTTAGCTCCATAAAAATAGAAAACCAGCGTTATTTCCGATTCTTCTTCAATGATATAAAATATCAATGTTCAGCATTAGTTATGGGTATCAATCCAGCAAATCGAATTTTCATAAAGATACTGGAACCAGTGTTCGTTTATCTTAGGACACCAGATAACGTTACTGTTTATTTCATTGATGATTCTTTGGTTATTAGGAGATTCTTCTCAGTCATGTATGTGCAATTTGAATATAACTGTGCACTTATTGGATTAACTCGGAATTAACAGTTAATCAGAAAAAAGTCGGTTGCTACTACTATATTTTCTACGTCTTTCCCTATTGTGATATCATCATCAACTTTGTTCTCCTTTCTTCATAATTAACTTGATAGCAATCATTCATGATAGTTGAACACAAATTCTACCAGGCGAATTTATAAGAACACTTAGACAATGTAATGTATTATGATTGATTTACTAATTAAATATACACTAATAAAGTGTTAACTTCAAGGTAATATTTAACCAGTGTAGCTTTCCAAAGATTATTTTTCAATTGAATAATAGATAGAAATGATGTTTTCGTCAAACATTCAGCTGTAAGGCGCGCCGATGAAAGTTTTTTGCAAAGTCATAATAATCATAGCCGCGCATTTTTTTCACCTATTTTTAGTTTTGTTAGCAATGATACGATATTCTAACCAAAAAAAAAATATCGTTTTAGAAACAAACTTCACAAATTGCATAAATATATATTGCTTAGCATTCTATGAATCGTTTGTTGATTTATTGCTGCGTTTTCACTAATTCAATGCGTATCCATGTAAAGTTTGTGTTTATTTATCACTTTGAAAATAATAATAATATTTATTATTCATTTCTGCCTGAATTTTTTGAAAACAGCAAGCTTTGCATTTTTGCATGTTTTGTTTCGGCGAATAAGCAAAACATGTGCATACAAATTCAACCATTTAACTATTTTTGTGTTCGTAAGTAATGTTTTATTCTCATTTTATTATAAAGTAGATATATGCGTTTAAAGATCAAACCTATGCAAACCTATCTGTTGGGCTTGATTGGAAAATATTATCTTTTAATTTCATCAAAACTGTTAAGCAATTTTAAAAACCTTGTTAGTATTGATTACTTATGATCTAAAATGGGTATTTCAAGTCGATTTTTGTTCTTGTTGAGTGAAATAAAAGTTGTTGTAATAATATTTTTGATTCAATAAAGGGAAAATTTAGAATATTGTGTTGTTTTTCTTTAAATTCTTTGCTTCTTTTGCTTTTAAAATACTGGAAAGAAAAACACTTTTTTTGGTAAAAAATAATGCATAAACTTTTTAATTTTCATTTCCAACACTTAAATATGCTGGAATCAATTTATAAAAGACACTGGAAATATTTTCTTCTGTTTGCATACCGGAAAGAATTTACATGAACACTGCCTTTTTTTTTCGAATGATTATTCTTTAAACATTTTTTTAATTTCGGACGTTTGTGGTTTTATATTAATGCACCAGTCTGTTCTCCCGGAA
This sequence comes from Ruditapes philippinarum, assembly GCF_026571515.1. Taxonomy (NCBI): domain Eukaryota; kingdom Metazoa; phylum Mollusca; class Bivalvia; order Venerida; family Veneridae; genus Ruditapes; species Ruditapes philippinarum. Next base: position 15,783 of record NW_026852951.1, read on the forward strand.
CTGTGCATTATTTTTCGTACTCAAAAACTGATTATATGTTTCCTGCATTATTAATTATATATTTATTCTTAACCCTCTTCTCTTTTTCTCTTTTTCCGAAATGAATAAAAAGAAAATGGGAAATTCATTTTATTTTTGTTAGCGGATGCATATGAGGAGTACAAATTCCTATTTCTTTTAAAATTACGTATAAATTAATTTTACTTTCTTTATTTGGCCGGGTAACAGCTAAAATTCCAAGTAACTGAGATTTAAAATTGAATTACCGTTTATGGACTTACGGGCTTATTTGTTTTCAATTTTACTTAAACATTTTTAAGCAAAGATAATTAAGAGACATGTATGCATTTAATCTAATTCATTTTCATAAATGTCTATATAAATTATTAACAAGGCAATTCATTTGAATTTATATTTTTACTCCGTCCGAGTACTGGGTTTATTACTTGACACAGCAACTTGGCAAGAACTTAAAGGGGCTTTATTCATATATTTATCATAACATAAACAGCAATATTCTTTGTACATGATAAAATTCAGGATAATAACACCGGATATAACTCCGTGTTAAATAGTATTATCTGGACACGCCAATGAGATGCATATTGCCTTTTTGTATTGATGGTTTATAAATGCTTGTACTACGATGTGTACGTCTGAGCCCTTAAACAGTTTTGAACAGTCTTTAGAAAAGTATCCATGTCAATAAATGTTATATCTGATCATTTCATTTTTTCTATGAAAGTACGTCATAGCTTACAATTTGTCAAGAATAATTACGCGTTAAAACAAAATGCAGACTTGTGCTTAGTATGTGCAAATGTTTTGCCATTCTGTATGCGACATCCAAGGAGTAACAATTTAGTTGTACAGATATATTTTGAAATTTTTGCTTGTTTGTTTTGGGTTTTAAGTCACTTCAACACAGTTTAGGTCAAATCGCTACGTTCTAGCTTTACTGGTGGAGGAAGACCTCAGGTGCCCTTCCGTCCATTATTTCAGGCACGAACGGGCAACTGATTAGAACAACCGACATTCCGTAAGCTAGCTGGATAGCTTCCTCACATGAAAGAATCCAAAGTCCCAGTCAGGACTTGAACCCACAGTGGTGAGGGGCAAGTGGTTTGAAGTCGACGACCTTAACCACTCGGCCACGGATGCCCCCTATTTTGAAATAAATGAGCACACATATGTAGCAAATTTAACAATGTGCTGCGAAAGTGAGTCACTATTATGGTAGGTAACAGGTTAATATCACCCCAATAGATAGAAAATAAATTTTAAAATTTTCCATAAAATGGATTTATGGCCGAGTCTCTTTAGCAGTTCGTCATTCATCCGATGTATTTTTGAAAATAAATGAGGTTTGGCAAAGAGGTAAATGTCAGTGATTCTCATGAAAAACAACTGTAAAGTGAATTGTAACCAGGCATATAAACACAAATTAAGTTTTTTGCTTTGGTTTTTGCTTTAGTCCTACCAAAAACTAATGTACTTCACACTGATAAATTTAAAAAATGTGTGCCCTTTTCATGTTGTTTAGACCCTTTTGTTGATTCTTAAACTTAAGTCTTTAATCCGAATTTTGTGTTCATACATTGGTGAAGAGTATCACTATTTACTTTTAACTTTTCCTAGCAACTAAGAAGATAACGAAACGCTTTAATAGATTCCAAAAGTGTTTAAGTGAAACTAATTTAACTGAAAAGATTCTCAAGCATTAAAAGTAAATATTCCCGCCAAAGAGATGTAAAAAAATAATGATTTTAATATGAACACAATTCTTATAAATAAAAGGAGCATTATATTACATATTTTAAAGGAGTTATTAAAAAAATAGAATATTGATCTTTTAAGGAGTAAATAACATTAACTTAAATGTAAATAATATATTTCAAGAGTAATAGTATTACTGAATAATAAGATTGTATATGGTGAACTTTCACGACATACATAGATCAATTTTTTTGCTGATTTCTTTGCTATAATAGTTTTACATTCCATTTCAAACAAGTAGTTATTCATTTTTTACAGTTGACAGTATTTTATGCTATTTTTTAATAAGATTCATTAGTGCACTATTTCTTTTCTTTGCGTATCTAAAATAATGAACGTTGTTTACACCGTTACCAAGGTTGAGCTTGAAATTAAAGTTAATGACAACATTTTTAGCCGATATTTCTTTGTGGCAAGCTTAAGTTTATATTTAAGATTAGTTTAAGAAAATTAAGAAAGACGTGTCTAGTTAACCTCTTAATATATCACAACAATCTGTTTTGTACATGTATTTGATCTTATCTATAACTTTAGGTTCTATTTATATTTAACTCTTATTTGAAACATTTATGCATTGAGCAAAACATACAATTATGTTTCATTTCGCAAAGAAATCTTATTTTGTTATTCTAATCTATGTTTTAAATTAGGAATATTTGAAATGATTGTAATCACATACCTCTGTTCAACTCTTCTTTCCATTTCTGAAATGAATAAAAAGAAAATGAAATTCATTTATTTTGAAGCGGATACTATGAAGGAGTACAAATTCCTATTCTTCTAATTATGTGTAATAATAATACTTTCTTATTTGACCGGAAACAGCTAAAAATTCCATGTTAACTGAGATAAAATGAATACCGTTTATGACTTACGTGCTTTTTTTGTTTTCAATTTTATACATAGATCTAATTGTTTGCTGATTTCTTTGCTTTAATAGTTTTACATTCGATTTCAAACAAGTAGTTTATTTCATTTTTTACCAGTTGACAGTATTTTTTTTTTTAATAACAATTCGCCAAACATGACTTTTAAGTTCATTTGGGTGCATTTGCTTGCAGACAATTTATCGGGCGAATTTTTTTCCGAAACTATTAGCTTGGATAGTCAGTCATCATTTTAACTCCTTTGAGGTTGGCATTTATTGATCAGGTTTAAAATAAGCTGAGATTTTCTATTTCTGAGAACCACAGGAGAAAAACAGTAGCATGAAGCTACATTCCGTTTTTCTGTAGTTTGTTTTATAATAAGTAATAAGATAATGTAAGAGTTTAACATGCGTCAACATTGCTTTCTGAAAAGCAGATCGAGCAATTTGAGTGTCTGTAATATCATGATGTGTATAGACATAAGAAAAGGAAAGTTTACACGTCGTATGACATTCACATCTGGCACCAATATCTCAAATTAACTCCTGCAAACTGCTTCTCCGAAAAAAAATTATATTATGCTATTAATGAAATATTTTCTGTTTGCATACCGAAGAATTTACAAGAAACTGCCTTTTATTTTTCGAATGATTATTTCTTTATTTATTAAACATTTTGTAATTTCGGGCCTGCGTGGTTATATTAGTGCACAGCTGTTCTCGGACTGTGCATTATTTTGTCGTAGTCAAAACTGACTATATATTTTCTGCATATGAATTTAAATATTTATTCTTACCTCTCTCTTTTCTTCCCCAGTCCTGAAATGAATAAAAAGAAAATGAAATTCATTTATTTTGAAGCGGAATACATATGAGGAGTACAAATTCCTATTTCTTCTAATTATGTATAATAATAATACATTCTTATTTGACCGGAAAACAAGCTAGAATTCCCCAAGTAACTGAGATAAAATGCAAAATACCGTTTATGACTTACGTGCTTTTTGTTTTTCAATTTTACTTAACAAATCTTTAAGCAAAAATAATTAAGAGACATGTATGCATTAATCTAATTCAATTCATAAAATTTCTATATAAATTATTAACAAGCAATTAATTGAATTTATATAACTCCTCGAGTACTGGTTATTACTGACACAGCAACGGGAGACTTAGGGCTTTATTATCACACATAAACAAAAAGCAATAGTCCTTTGTACATGACAAAAATTTTCAGGATAATAACACAGGATTATAAACTCCGTGCTTTAAATAGTATTATCTGGACACGCCAATGGAGATGCAAATTGCCTTTTTGTGATTGATTTACAAATGCTTGTCCTAGCGATGTGCACCGTCCGTGCCCCTTTAAACGGGTTTAGGTGAAATCTTGTAAATTTGCCATTCACTTAACAATCGTGAATCATCTTCTAAATAATCCTAGAAAATTTTTTATTGATATTGAATTATTCTACTTTGTCCAGATCAATCTTAAAATTTACAACTCGGACATAAACGTATCGTTTGTTTCTTGAAAATGGAAAATCAATTTAGGCCGTTTTAAAACTAATTACCATCAGAAAAATATCCTTATTACAAGGTTTGCTTCACTTAACGTATGAACACTCAAAAGAAAAAAAGAAAATAAGATTAAAATTTTTCGTTTTATTTTTCATTTGTAGTAATCAAACTGTTCAGCTTGTAGACGTTTAATGCGTTGTTTCGCTTTTGCAGGTGAATAAAATATTGAACATTTCTTTACATTTTTAACTCCTTTATATTAATCTTTTAAAAAACTATAGTGTAAACCAAATTTATTAAATTGCATACATTATGCGGCACATTTGAAATAAATCGTTTGCATGACGAAGCCAAGATAATAAGTGTATAAGTTTTTGATTTAGACAAGTTTAAATTTCAAATTACAAATAGTTAAAAAATAATGGTTTTATTTTAGTGGGACCTAATGGTTGAGTCCGTTTAAAGAGTTCTGTCCGTTCATTTCGGGTATTTGGAATAAGTTGGAAAAATGTTACATGTCGTGATTATATAATTTTATTGAATATTTTCTGTGAAGTCTCACGTCAACAAAAAAAAGCGGGAAACTTTATTTATAACGGAAATAGTTTTTACATTGTGCTTTTATAGGCTCTCCCATTAAATAACATAGTAATTTTGCGTATTGACATCTTTTGCTATTTTTAATGGTTTCATTTGTGCAACTTTTCTAATTCGCTGCGTGTTTAAAAAAACAAAGGCTGTTCAACGTTATCAATGTTTAAGTGTTGTTTTTCATTCAAAGTTTTAATGAAAACATTTTAAGAAGATCTGATAATTCTTTGTGCAAGACAAAAAGTTTATAGTTAACGATTAGTTAAGGAATTTTAAAAAATGTCTGGTAAAGCTCTATGAACATATCTTCAAAATCTGTATTGTATATGTATTTGTTTTATGTATAACTATAAGTTATGTTTATATTTTTAAACTGGTGTTTTAAAATATAACTGCATTTAGGGAAACTATATATTTACGTTTCCTTTTCCAGAAAAAACTTTATTTCAATCCTTGTTTTAACGAGAAATATCTGCAACAGTTGTAATCACATTTCTCTGATCATTTTATAATAATCTTATACTAGTATGTGACCTTTCAGTTTGTTGGGTGCATTTTGACAGCAAATTTTATTGTGTGCGTTTACTGCAACCATTACCTTTGTTATTGTAATTTTTAACTGTATTTTGTTTGCATTTGTTGAACTAGTTCAAATAAGCTGAGACTTTCTTTTTCTGAGAGCCAGATGTCAAAAAACGGTAGAGTGAGGCTACATTCCGTTTATTTCTCCAGCATTTTTATGCCATAAGTAAAATAATGTAAGATTTTAACATGCGTCAACATTGCTTTACTTAAAAAATTGGTGGAATCGAATGTCTGTAATATCACAATTTATGCATAGAATAAGCAAAATGAATTTGCACGCCATATGACATCAAATTCTGGCACCGATACCACAAATTACCTCCTGCAAACTTTTTCTCCAATAAATACAGTTTATTATGACAATAATGATATCATTTCTGTTTGCTTAATAATGATAAATTTTTGTTTGCACATTGGAAAAAAAATATACATGCCACTGATTTTAATGATTTATTGTTAAAATATATTGTAACTACGGACATGTGTGGTTATATAAGTGCGCATCTTTTCTCGGACTGTGCATTAATTTCTCAACAGCTGTGTCGTGCTCAAAACTGATGTGTGTCTCCTGCATTTTAATTTACATATTTATTCTTACCTCAACACATTTTTTCATAATTTTTACTGACTAAAAAGAAAATGAATTTCATTTATTTGGAAGGGATATAATTGAGGATTACAAAATCCTATTCATAGTTGTATAAGACAGGTAACAGCTAGAATCTAAAGTAACTGAGATAAAATGAATAACGTTTATGACTTACGTGTTTATTTAATTTTAAGTTATAAAGTTTGATAAAAGATAATTCAGATTCATTTATGCATTGTATAATAATTTTTATATGGTATTTTTTAAATTATTGATAATTAATATGCGGTAGAAGTTTTGGTCTAGTAAACAGTACAATTAATTAAAAACTCTTTTCCCATATTTTCTTTATCTGAAATATATTAAATAATATATATTAATTAAACTATTTCAATGTTGACTACTGAACATTTTTGTCAGGTTTTAAAAATGGTGTTAAATGGTTAACTAAACAAGGAATATATTCGTCCATCTTAAACAAGATTTTAGTTTTCATTCCCATTAAGGTAATTCCCAATAGTAATCTAAAACTTTACATTAATTAAACTTTACATTATCAAACTTTATCATTTTATTGTTAACATAAACTCAAAAAATAATAAAAGTTTAACTCTTGCTTTAAACAAATGAATAGATGATTTAAGTGTATTATTTGCACCAGTTCCATAGAACAATAACAAATAAGTTTTAATTATTTCATTTTAATTGAACTTTAGAAGAGGACAGAAACTACCATAGTTTTAAAATTATAAAAAAGCAAAGAAAAGAAAGTACTTTCTTTTGAAAATGGAATTAAGGTAATTAAAACTGGCATCTTTCTGAATTGATAAAACAGAAGAAAAGATGGGTTCAGAATATATGTCATATTTTTTATCTTTCAAAGGGCCATAGTTATATCTTCATCTATCTAGATACAATTATTAAAATTATTGTGCTAAAACTGAGGGGGATTTGCCATACTGGTTTGGAAATATAAATATTTTAAGTTGTAAAACCACCATATTTTTCGCCTATTTTACAGTTAAAAAGCATAAATTTGTATTTCTTTCTTTATTCAAGATTTTTCTGAATGTAAGCTTTAATTTTAAAAAAACCGAAAAGGTTTTGCAGGTTTAAAAATTGAATCAGATAAAATGTTAATAACAAGTTACCGATAAAAAAATGTAAAATGGCGAATAAATGTTATATAAAATATTTCTATTCAGTTCATTATAATTGCTATGGTAGCATATGTAGTTCTTCTTATTGTATTACCATATCAAAATAATGTACATTTTATCACAGCGAAGCCAAAAAGCTTCTCAACCAATAGAAATGAATGAGTGAAACAGTGTCGATTTTGATGTTTTATAACCATTTGTTATTCATATTTTATATCTTTTGACACGCTGTATTGTTACATGAAATAGTAAAAGAATAATTATACCGTCAAGTTGTTTCAAGTCAAAACGAAATAGCCCAGTGAACTTAGGCTTTAATAAGCGTTACCTTGAAATTTGTTTTCTGCGTATTTTGCTATTGCGATTTCATCATCTTCTTTATTCTCTCTTTCCCATCACTTGAGATAGCAGTCATTCATACTTAAACATAACTTCTACCTGGCCACAATGATAAGAACACTTAGAAAGAAACTTGGCGCTACTACAAAAAATATAGTTTATTTCTTACCACTTTGGAACTTCTTCAATCTGAAATAAATTAAAATGAAACAAATAATAAAGATAGATAGATAAACTTTATTCATACAAAGGCAATATGCCCATCAGAACACAGTAATAATACAATCAGCAGTAACATATCATCAATGGCATGATATAGCATGGTATACATAAAATAGGTCTTTTAAAAAGTCAAAACTTATTCATCATAACATATCTAGTCTATTATATATGTGATACATATATATGATAAAATCAATGACATGATATAAGTATGATATATATGAAATAGTTATATTACAAAGTCGATTCTTATTCATCATAACTTATCTAATATATACGTACTATATATGACACAGTGAGAGGACAATGTTATCGTTGATACAATGCATTGTCTCTTTTATCAAAACTTTTGCAAACAAATATTGCTAAATTTTCTAAATATATATTTGTAAGCAGATGAACATGAAATTTATATACAGTAACTGTTAAATTAATGTATTATGATTGTTCTTTCTTATTTTCAAAGTATTAACTTCAAGGTAATATTTAGCCAGAGTAACTGTCCAAATATTATTTTTCAAAATGTATAATAGATATAAAAATAATAATATATTTCAAGAGTAATAGTATTACTGAATAATAAGATTGTATATGGTGAACTTTCACGACATACATAGATCAATTTTTTTGCTGATTTCTTTGCTATAATAGTTTTACATTCCATTTCAAACAAGTAGTTATTCATTTTTTACAGTTGACAGTATTTTTATGCTATTTTTAATAAGATTCATTAGTGCACTATTCTTTTCTTTGCGTATCTAAAATAATGAACGTTGTTTACACCGTTACCAAGGTTGAGCTTGAAATTAAAGTTAATGACAACATTTTAGCCGATATTTCTTGTGCAAGCTTAAGTTTATATTTAAGATTAGTTTAAGAAAATTAAGAAAGACGTGTCTAGTTAACCTCTTAATATATCACAACAATCTGTTTTGTACATGTATTTGATCTTATTATAACTTTAGGTTCTATTTATATTTAACTCTTATTTGAAACATTTATGCATTGAGCAAAACATACAATTATGTTTCATTTTCGCAAAGAAATCTTATTTTGTTATTCTAATCTATGTTTTAATTAGGAATATTTGAAATGATTGTAATCACATACCTCTGTTCAACTCTTCTTCCATTTCTGAAATGAATAAAAAGAAAATGAAATTCATTTATTTTGAAGCGGATACATATGAGGAGTACAAATTCCTATTCTTCTAATTATGTGTAATAATAATACTTTCTTATTTGACCGGAAACAGCTAAAATTCCATGTAACTGAGATAAAATGAATACCGTTTATGACTTACGTGCTTTTTGTTTTCAATTTTATACATAGATCTAATTGTTTGCTGATTTCTTTGCTTTAATAGTTTTACATTCGATTTCAAACAAGTAGTTATTCATTTTTTACAGTTGACAGTATTTTTATTTTAATAACAATTCGCCTAACATGACTTTTAAGTTCATTGGGTGCATTTTGCTTGCAGACAATTTATCGGGCGAATTTTTCCGAAACTATTAGCTTGGATAGTCAGTCATCATTTTAACTCCTTTGAGGTTGCATTTATTGATCAGGTTTAAATAAGCTGAGATTTTCTATTTCTGAGAACCACAGGAGAAAAAACAGTAGCATGAAGCTACATTCCGTTATTTTCTGTAGTTGTTTTATAAAATATAAGATAATGTAAGAGTTTAACATGCGTCAACATTGCTTTTCTGAAAAGCAGATCGAGCAATTGAGTGTCTGTAATATCATGATGTGTATAGAATAAGAAAAGGAAAGTTTACACGTCGTATGACATCACATCTGGCACCAATATCTCAAATTAACTCCTGCAAACTGCTTCTCCGAAAAAAAATTATATTATGCTATTAATGAAATATTTTCTGTTTGCATACCGGAAAGAATTTACAAGAAACTGCCTTTTATTTTTCGAATGATTATTTCTTTATTTATTAAACATTTTGTAATTTCGGGCCTGCGTGGTTATATTAGTGCACAGCTGTTCTCGGACTGTGCATTATTTTGTCGTAGTCAAAACTGATATATATTTCCTGCATATGAATTTAAATATTTATTCTTACCTCTCCTCTTTTCTTCCAGTCCTGAAATGAATAAAAAGAAAATGAAATTCATTTATTTTGAAGCGGATACATATGAGTTCCAAGTAACTGAGATAAAATGAATACCGTTTATGACTTACGTGCTTTTTGTTTTCAATTTTACTTACAAATCTTAAGCAAAAATAATTAAGAGACATGTATGCATAATCTAATTCAATTTCATAAATTTCTATATAAATTATTAACAAGCAATTAATTGAATTTATATACTCCGTCGAGTACTGGTTATTACTGACACAGCAACGGGAGACTTAGGGCTTTATTTATCACAACATAAACAGCAATAGTCTTTGTACATGATAAAATTCAGGATAATAACACAGGATATAACTCCGTGTTAAATAGTATTATCTGGACACGCCAATGAGATGCAAATTGCCTTTTTGTATTGATGGTTTACAAATGCTTGTCCTACGATGTGCACGTCCGTGCCTTTAAACGGGTTAGGTGAAATCTTGTAAATGCATTCACTTAACAATCGTGAATCATCTTCTAAATAATCTAGAAAATTTGTTTATTGATATGAATTATTCTACTTTGTCAGACATCTTAAAATTACAACTCGGACATAACGTATCGTTTGTTTCTGTAAAATGAAAATCAATTTAGCCGTTTTAAAACTAATTACCAATCAGAAAAATATCCTTATTACAAGTGTGCTTCACTTAACGTATGAACACTCAAAAGAAAAAAAAGAAAATAAGATTAAATTTTCGTTATTATTTTTCAGTTTGTAGTATCAAACTGTGTCAGCTTGTAGACGTTAATGGTTGTATTCAGCTTTTGCAGGTTGAATAAAATATTGAACATTGTCTTTACTATTTTAACTCCTTTAGATTATCTTTTAAAAACTATAGTGTAAACCAATTTTGATATAAATGTGCATACATATGCGGCACATTGAAATAATGTGTTGCATGACGAGCCAAGATATGTGTCATAAGTTTTGATTTTAGACAAGTTTAATTTCACATACAAATAGTAAAATAATGTTTTATTTTAGTGGACTAATGGTCGAGTCCGTTTAAGAGTTCTGTCGTTCATCCGGGTATTTGGAATAAGTTGGTAAAAATGTACATGTCAGTGATTATATAATTTTATTGCTATATTTTCTGTGAGTCTCACGTCAACAAAAAAAAGCGGGAAACTTTATTTATAACGGGAATAGTTATTTACATTGTGCTTTTATAGGCTCTCCCATTAAATACAAGTAATTTTGCGTAGTTGACATCTTTTGCTATTTTTATGGTTCATTTGTGCACTATTCTATTCGCTGCGTGTTTAAAAAAACAAAGGCTGTTCAACGTTATCAATGTTTAAGTGTTGTTTTTCATTCAAAGTTAATGAAAACATTTTAAGAAGATCTGATAATTCTTGTGCAAGACAAAAGTTTATATTAACGATTAGTTAAGGAATTTTAAAAAATGTCTGGTACAAGCTCTATGAACATATCTTCAAAATCTGTATTGTATATGTATTTGTTTTATGTATAACTATAAGTTATGTTTATATTTTTAACTGGTGTTTAAAATATAACTGCATTTAGGGAAACATATATTTACGTTTCCTTTTCCAGAAAAACTTTATTTCAATCCTTGTTTTAACGAGAAATATCTGCAACAGTTGTAATCACATTTCTCTGATCATTTTATAATAATCTTATACTAGTATGTGACCTTTCAGTTTGTTGGGTGCATTTTGACAGCAAATTTTATTGTGTGCGTTTACCTGCAACCATTACCTTTGTTATTGTAATTTTAACTGTATTTTGTTTGCATTTGTTGAACTAGTTCAAATAAGCTGAGACTTTCTTTTTCTGAGAGCCAGATGTCAAAAACGGTAGAGTGAGGCTACATTCCGTTTATTTCTCCAGCATTTTTATGCCATATAAAATAATGTAAGATTTTAACATGCGTCAACATTGCTTTACTTAAAAAATTGGTGGAATCGAATGTCTGTAATATCACAATTTATGCATAGAATAAGCAAAATGAATTTGCACGCCATATGACATCAAATCTGGCACCGATACCACAAATTACCTCCTGCAAACTTTTTCTCCAATAAATACAGTTTATTATGACAATAATGATATCATTTCTGTTTGCTTAATAATGATAAATTTTTGTTTGCACATTGGAAAAAAATATACATGCCACTGATTTTAATGATTTATTGTTAAAATATATTGTAACTACGGACATGTGTGGTTATATAAGTGCGCATCTTTTCTCGGACTGTGCATAATTTCTCAACAGCTGTGTCGTGCTCAAAACTGATGTGTGTCTCCTGCATTTTAATTTACATATTTATTCTTACCTCAACACATTTTTTCATAATTTTTACTGACTAAAAAGAAAATGAATTTCATTTATTTGGAAGGGGATATAATTGAGGATTACAAAATCCTATTCATAGTTGTATAAGACAGGTAACAGCTAGAATCTAAAGTAACTGAGATAAAATGAATAACGTTTATGACTTACGTGTTTATTTAATTTTAGTTATAAAGTTTGATAAAAGATAATTCAGATACATTTATGCATTGTATAATAATTTTTATATGGTATTTTTAAATTATTGATAATTAATATGCGGTAGAAGTTTTGTCTAGTAAACAGTACAATTAATTAAACTCTTTTCCATATTTTCTTTATCTGAAATATATTAAATAATATATTAATTAAACTATTTCAATGTTGACTACTGAACATTTTTGTCAGGTTTTTAAAATGGTGTTAAATGGTTAACTAAACAAGGAATATATTCGTCCATCTTAAACAAGATTTTAGTTGTCATTCCCATTAAGGTAATTCCCAATAGTAATCTAAAACTTTACATTATTAAACTTTACATTATCAAACTTTATCATTTTATTGTTAACATAAACTCAAAAAATAATAAAAGTTTAACTCTTGCTTTAAACAAATGAATAGATGATTTAAGTGTATTATTTGCACCAGTTCCATAGAACAATAACAAATAAGTTTTAATTATTTCATTTTAATTGAACTTTAGAAGAGGACAGAAACTACCATAGTTTTAAAATTATAAACAAGAGCACCGCTAGGCGGAGCATTATATGCCCGAAAGTGATTTTTTTTTTAGTAAAGATGAAGCATTTGTAAGACATGGGAATTAAATAAAGTATTACCTCCTTCACAAAACAATCCTCCTTTAAAGTTTCAATATTGTGGTCCAAATGGAACTTAAGTTATGCCCCGGAAACTGTTTTCAGTTCTAAGGTAATAGTGACCTTGACCTTTGACCTTGTGACCCCAAAATCAATAGGGGTCTTCAACCCAATATGGACAATCATACTATGAAGTTTAAACACAGTGGGCCAAATGAAACTTAAGTTATGTTCCGACAACTGTTTTCAGTTTTAAGGTAATAGTGACCTTGACCTTTGACCTTGTGACCCCAAAATCAATAGGAGTCTTCTACCTAATATGGACAATCATCCTATGAAGTTTGAATATTGTGGGCCAAATTGAACTTAAGTTATGCTAAAGAAACTGTTTTCAATTTCTAAGTAATAGTGACCTTGACCTTTCACCTTGTGACCCCAAAATCAATAGGGGTCTTCAACCCAATATTGACAATCATCCCATGAAGTTTGAACACTGTGGGCCAAATGGAACTTAAGTTATGTCCCGTATACTGTTTCCAGTTTTAAGGTAATAGTGACCTTGTCCTTTGACCTTGTGACCCCAAAATCAATAGGGGTCTTCTACCCAATATGGACAATCATCCTATGAAGTTTGAACACTGTGGGCCAAATGGAACTAAAGTTATCCTCCGGAAACTGTATTCAGTTTTAAGGTCATAGTGACCTTGACCTTTGACCTTGTAACCCCAAATTTAATAGGGGTCTTTTTCCCAATATGGACGATCATACTATGAAGTTTGAACACTGTGGACCAAATGGAACTTAAGTTATGCTCCGGAAACTGTTTTCAGTTTTAAGGTCATAGTGACCTTGACCTTTGACCTTGTGACCCCAAAATCAATAGGGGTCTTCAACCCAATATGGACAATCATCCTATGAAGTTTGAACACTGTGGGCCAAATGGAACTTAAGTTATGCTCCGGAAACTGTTTTCAGTTTTAAGGTCATAGTGACCTTGACCTTTGACCTTGTGACCCCAAATTCAATAGGGGTCTTCTACCCAATATGGACAATCATCCTATGAAGTTTGAACACTGTGGGCCAAATGGAACTTAAGTTATGCTCCGGAAACTGTTTTCAGTTTTAAGGTCATAGTGACCTTGACCTTTGACCTTGTGACCCCAAAATCAATAGGGGTCTTCTACCCAATATGGACAATCATCCTATGAAGTTTGAATACTGTGGGCCAAATGGAACTTAAGTTATGCTCCGGAAACCAAATTGCTAACGGACGGACGGACAGACGGACGGACGGACGGACGCCAGGGGGTATAACATAATATGCCCGAAATTCTTTCGGGCATATAAAAAGCAAAGAAAAGAAAGTACTTTTGAAAATGGAATTAAGGTAATTAAAACTGGCATCTTTCTGAATTGATAAAACAGAAGAAAAGATGGGTTCAGAATATATGTCATATTTTTTATCTTTCAAAGGGCCATAGTTATATCTTCATCTATCTAGATACAATTATTAAAATTATTGTGCTAAAACTGAGGGGGATTTGCCATACTGGTTTGGAAATATAAATATTTTAAGTTGTAAAACCACCATATTTTCGCCTATTTTACAGTTAAAAAGCATAAATTTGTATTTCTTTCTTTATTCAAGATTTTTCTGAATGTAAGCTTTAATTTTAAAAAAACCGAAAAGGTTTTGCAGGTTTAAAATTGAATCAGATAAAAATGTTAATAACAAGTACCGATAAAAAATGTAAAATGGCGAATAAATGTTATATAAAATATTTCTATTCAGTTCATTATAATTGCTATGGTAGCATATGTAGTTCTTCTTATTGTATTACCATATCAAATAATGTACATTTTATCACAGCGAAGCCAAAGCTTCTCAACCAATAGAAATGAATGAGTGAAACAGTGTCGATTTGATGTTTTATAACCATTTGTTATTCATATTTTATATCTTTTGACACGCTGTATTGTTACATGAAATAGTAAAAGAATAATTATACCGTCAAGTTGTTTCAAGTCAAAACGAAATAGCCCAGTGAACTTAGGCTTTAATAAGCGTTACCTTGAATTTGTTTTCTGCGTATTTTGCTATTGCGATTTCATCATCTTCTTTATTCTCTCTTTCCCATCACTTGAGATAGCAGTCATTCATACTTAAACATAACTTCTACCTGGCCACAATGATAAGAACACTTAGAAGAAACTTGGCGCTACTACAAAAAATATAGTTTATTTCTTACCACTTTGGAACTTCTTCCAATCTGAAATAAATTAAAATGAAACAAATAATAAAGATAGATAGATAAACTTTATTCATACAAAGGCAATATGCCCATCAGAACACAGTAATAATACAATCAGCAGTAACATATCATCAATGGCATGATATAGCATGGTATACATAAAATAGGTCTTTTAAAAAGTCAAAACTTATTCATCATAACATATCTAGTCTATTATATATGTGATACATATATATGATAAAATCAATGACATGATATAAGTATGATATATATGAAATAGTTATATTACAAAGTCGATTCTTATTCATCATAACTTATCTAATATATACGTACTATATATGACACAGTGAGAGGACAATGTTATCGTTGATACAATGCATTGTCTCTTTTATCAAAACTTTTGCAAACAAATATTGCTAAATTTTCTAAATATATATTTGTAAGCAGATGAACATGAAATTTATATACAGTAACTGTTAAATTAATGTATTATGATTGTTCTTTCTTATTTTCAAAGTATTAACTTCAAGGTAATATTTAGCCAGAGTAACTGTCCAAATATTATTTTTCAAAATGTATAATAGATATAAAAGATGATTTCGTCAAACATTAAGCAAATGAAAGCTTTCCAAAGTGATAATTATCATAGCAGTGAAATTTTTAACTATTTTAGTTTTCTAAGTAATGATTCGATATTCCAACAAAAATATGCGTTTAAGAGCAAACTCACAAATGCATAAAATTTAATTGCTGCTTAGTTACTAATTCCATGCATATGTATATTAATTTTGTGTTTAACAATCATTTTGAAAATAATATAAATTTTTATTATTCATCACTGCTGAATATTTTAGAAATAACAAGCTTCCTTTCTTTTGGCATCCAATAGATTTTTGTGAGCCTATTCATATTTATATCAAATGCAAAAGTATTTACATCTAGGCATGAAGTATATTCGGCTATTTTGGCGTATATTATATCGGTTAATAAGTAAAATATATGAATGTCTTACATTTTCAATCTTTAACTATTTTGCTTTAGTTAGTAACGATATTCTCATTTTACTATAAATTAGATCTATGCGTGAAAGAACAAAACTATGTATGAATTAATGCATTCAGTTGCTTGATTGGATATAATATATTTTTTTTTAATTTCGTCATAACTGTTAAGCAACTTTCAACCTTTTTATGTATCTGATTTATGTTCTCAAGTCGATCTTGTTGAGTGTTTTAAAGCTATTGTAATAATATTTTGATTCAATTCAGCAAACTTTAGAATCTGTTGTTTGTTATTTACAATTATTTGCTTAATTTGATTAAAAGAATGGAGACAAAAAACTTTTGGAAAAAGTAACGCATACGCATAATATTAGAAGCTGCAAACTTCGTTTGATTGAGTCTTTTGATAATAGAAAATGTTAATATGCAACAACTCTTATGCCCTTAGCACCAATTTAATCGGTATTCAATTTCAAACACGTAATGTGCTGGAATCAATATAACTACACTATAATGAATGCAGAAAGTTTTTTAAAACTGTCACACGACACGGGACACCTGCTGCTAAAGCATAAAATAAAGAAAATGATGGATCCCAAACAAGCAAAGAAAACCACAAAATTGTAAAGACTCGAATTGATTGAGTCTGTTTATGGGAGATAATGTGAAAAAGCAACATTTAAAATCTAGTATGTATTTATTATTGTTATTATTGTTTTAAAGTTAATAGAAAATTTAACGGTACCTAAATACATTTTAATTACATATTAATGCAGTCCACATCGTTAACGCGCAAATCGTTTTAAAACACTTTTGACACATGACCAGCCATGATACCGGTTGTCTGAAAGACATTCTTCCGAAACTCATAGATGAAGATCCATATTAGACCTGTTATCTATTGCTTTGATCATACCTATTTAGCAGAAATGCATACAAAATTTCAATATTTTATTCTTAAAGTTGTATGCTAAGTTTGCATATAGACATATAGCAGAATGAAACCTACTCAATAGAATTGTTAAAACTTAACATTACAAAATAATAATAGAAACAATTCTAAGCGAATAAAAATATAAAGATCACCGACTTTATTTTGAGTTATTTACCCTTCTAATCAAGGTAAGCAAGGCCTGATTATTTCCTAATTTCCATGTACCTGACTTGAGTTCATGCATTTATCTAATATTTCAAGAATTGATAATGAATAGTGCTTCTTCTTTACTTAAAATGATGTTAATTACGTTTTTAAAAAATATGATTATTCATTTGTTATCCAATCAACATATGTACTTTTATCTGTTATTATGTGACGAAATGAATAGAAAGTTTCAATTAATTTTCTAAAATAAACCAACGCTGTCTGTCAAAGAAACATGCTTCTGAATCATCAAAATTCGTAAAGGATCGATCATGTTTCATCGATATGTGCAAATTAATCAATAATACAAACGGTTTAAAAGACTTATGTCTGCGGTATTTGCCCTTGAAATGACATAAAATATAAATAAAAAGATTGACAATTTGTTAAATGAATCATACAAGAATTATAAATTAACACAGTCATATTACAATATTATCGTAAAATTAAAAAGTGGAAAAATTATGTTATTTTTAAAAGCTTATGGTCAACTCTCAAAGGAGATGTAACATAATTATATATACTAGAACGTCTCTGTTATTTTATACAGATGAATATTGCACTTGAAAAGAATGATATGTTCCTAAACAAAATACAAAACTGCTTTTTAAGGAAGGTTCTAAACGTTTAACAATAATTAAATGTGATAGCGCCAGCATATACAAGCATATTCCTTTTATATAGATATTTTGAAAGTATTCTTTAATGTTTAAAAATTGTTATAAATAACTGTGTAAGCTACAAATAGATCATTTTCAATAGAATATACTTAAATGTTTAGAATCAACGGCAAATATTTTCATTTGTAAATCTTTCGTTTCCTGAAGCATACTAATATTTTGCGACTTTATGGACTTTCTAAGAACGATTTAAGTCGCAAATCTTTGTCATTTTATCCTATTGCCTAGAGATCAGTGTGTAACAGTTTTCATATTACGTGTGTTACTGATATCATAAAGAGGGAATGCTTGTGTCTAATGGAAATGATTGTGCAGAATTCGGTAAGGCATTAAATATGAAAACTAAGGGATTTTATGAAATTCTATTTAATGTTTCAGGCAATTAAAATTTATAAACTACAATTAGAATTATAATTATATGAATATTACAAAGAGAGTTTGAAGATTTTGAAGAACCTTTTTCGTTTGTATTGCTTTCGAAAGCGATATGTAATTGAAATTGCCCACATTCATTTAATCTTCAAATTCAATAGTGATCGTGTGAATCATTTTAAAGTATTTCAAAAAGGAACGATTAGTATCATTGAATGTGTATTCTCTTTATTTTGAGCTTTTGCAAGGGAATAACATGCATATTTCCGATTATTGAAGATCGTCCAGCACGACATTGTTATGGTTTTCTTCTTCGAGCAGTTGTAGGTGATTTTCTTGTTGCTTTGTCTGACATTGAGAACTTTTGTTATAGTCATTTGTTTTACTTTTAT
Source organism: Ruditapes philippinarum (assembly GCF_026571515.1). Classification (NCBI taxonomy): domain Eukaryota; kingdom Metazoa; phylum Mollusca; class Bivalvia; order Venerida; family Veneridae; genus Ruditapes; species Ruditapes philippinarum. The sequence goes on from NW_026852951.1 coordinate 34,525, forward strand.
CTTTTCTGTGTTTTACTTATTTCAACTTTGGTAACCATAGCATTTGTTAGAATTTTGCTTGGGATTCATTTCATTTACAATGTCTCGTTTTCAAGGTACATGGTGTGGCTAAGAGTTAGGGTTGGTGCACCATTGACCGGTTTAAACTCCCCAACAATGCTTATGCTGCTGACCGTTCCAAGGCGGCGCCCCTCTTTGTTCATTAGATGCATGTCTTTTTTCTTTAAACTGTTATGTTGACACTTTTGTTTGTGCCCTTTCTTGTTGTTTGCTCGTCTACGGTAAGTATTTTCCGGTGGTTCCAGTATTCTGTACTTGAATACTGTTTATTCACCCTTATAATATGTTGCCTTCTCATTAAATTTGTTAATCTGTTAAATGCAGACTTTATTATCTCCGAAGCTCTATAAAATTGTCGCTTTTCAGGGAATGGCCATGAAGTGTAACATTGAATGTTCCAGTAGTACCGCCGTAAGAACACATTGCGAATGTTTTAAATATAATATTTAATGATAAATCTTGAATTCTGTTAAAGCCAGTGCTAGCGTACGTGGACAGTAGCTTGCTCTTTCCAGTACCGTCGTCCATGAAATAAGCTAAATCGAATACCAAACTTGCAACATTTTCACTTTTGCTGTTATTGAAAACCTTTAAAGAGGAATTCATTGTTGTCTCTATTTTAAAAACGACCTCCGTAATGAAAAATTAAATTCCAAATGAGTGTTTATATGCTTTTGAAATATGTGTTCCACTCTATAGTTGTAATATTGTATTCTAAATTCAGAGCAATATTGTAGGTGAATACATTAGTACATTTATCTAGTCCAATAAACATATATATATGAAAAAAATTCTCCAGACAATTTCAACAAAATTTATATGAAATTTAAAAATGAACAAAAGAAAATAGATTTTAATTCTCAAAGTCAAACACTCAATATTCTCATTTCTGTCGATTACGACGGAAACTTCATAATGACCCTAACCTTTACATATCCAGCAATAAACCTGCATTCTAAGATTTAAGTCACTCATTTTATAACCTTTTAGCAATCTTTTTCAATCTAAATCTAAATTTAACAGTGTTCGGCGCGGTATAATCAATTCAACTCAAAGAAAGAAATCAATCAATCAATGTATCAAACAAACAAACAGACACCCTAGTATTTTACCAATCTGCCAATAAGTTGTTTACCTAATTATCTTGCTTAAATTTGTGCAATGTTAAATCCTTACTTGATTTACAATGCCCTTTATGACAATGGAAACATCAGTTTATTGTCTACTAGCAGTGGACTTGAACTTATCAGCTAAAACCTTTTTAAATTTTAAATCAGTATCATCTATATGATAACATTCTTGTTTGGTAACAATCGAAATAATTATAATAAGCTGACGACGGCTGCACGGACACACTGATGTACGATGGACACCGGACAAATTGTGATTACAAAAGCTCACCTTTAGCTCTTTATGTTCAGTGGAGCTTAAAACCACAAATAATAATTATAATATAAGACCGATCTGTGATCAAATGTGTCGCCTCGTGATATCCGATTGCACACTGCAGCTACTGCGTATGAGGAGACACACTAATTAACAGAGAAAACATGTTTTATTCAAGGGCTATAATTATGCAACAGTAGTCTTTGAGAAGAAATCCGGACAAGCTTCTGTTAAGCTGGCAACGGCCATAACTCGGTCAAAAACTTGTGCAATATGCGCAAGTACCTGATCAACCGAGCATTCCTGTAAATTTCATTAAATCACATAAGTGGTTTAAGAGGAGTAGTTCAGACAATTTTTATTGACATATTTCTTTTTCGTAAAGGACACAACTCGGCCAAACTTTAAAAGTGAACATCATTAAATGATTAATAACTCCGACAAAAATCGTTGAACATGAAAATACCGATGATATCTGTCCCACCAAATTTGAATATTTCATTTATCATTAAATGTAATGGTAAAATCATTCAAATTTATGTCATAATAATGATGTCAATATCTCATCATATTTTTGATGACCTCATATTTTTTCAAAAAGTCAGTATCTGAACGAATGTTAAAAATTTATTTTTTCCTGCTGACATGATGTGGCGTCCATTTCAAAATAGTGGCGCCCATAATGACGACATTTTACGTCCGTGCCACAATCAGCGTGAAATTAACTCGGCAATTATAAAACATGATTATTCTTATTAACTTACTGATTAAAAGCTAATGTTATCATTAAAATGAATTGTGAAAACAAAGTTGGTATCAAAAAGGTAATTTTACTAGCAAACCATTGTTTAAATTGGCCATGTCCGATGGGATACAATAATATGTTACCCTTCTTATTTCTGGCGCAATGTCCGTGCGCTAAAACTTTTCATAAGTTTCAACTTTCACAACAGAGACCTAACGTAAGAACTTGCACACAAATACTACATTGTCATGGAAATCTGAAAGAAATATATAGAAATGGGAACTGAACTGATTCACTGTATGTTTAGCAATGGTTTTCTTGTCACCACAGTGTCTACTTTCTCAAGCTCCCTCGCTAATGAGAGAACATAGGCTCGTGCGCGAAAAAATATAATTTATAAGAATTCTGTTATGCTTTCTAGTTTGAGCAGCCAAATATAGGCCTATTAACTTTAAGCTCGTAAAAACGCCGCCAATTTTTATACACAAATACCCATTCAATTATTCAACTGGATTGTAAAATTCTGTTACAAACTATGCAATTTACGGCGTATTTATAATTTGTTTACTTACATTATATATAAGCTATTCACTTCCAAATTATCAAAACATCGTCTATTTCAATAAATTTACAGACTAGTATTATTTCCTTTCTTTATTTTATCTTTCTAACTATGTTTTTGGGCATCTTTCTCACTGTGAAATATAGTTATGCCGCTATGACAGAGCCCCATCATAAAGGGTAATAAAACTTAATTGATCTGTGCGAACAAAAAGATCTGACCTCCTGTCGCATAATATGTTACGTAATTTATGACATGTGATGGTTATTTTTTTAACACGTTCAAGTGGTTTTAACATACTTTTAGGGGCCAATTAGACCTGCCAGTCATTTATATTGCTACCAAATCAGGTTATTATCCAAAGGATAATTCATTTTTTCATTGGTAATAAGAAAATTATTTCTTCACTGACCACACCCTACTCAATTTTATTGCATAAAGACTGCCATACTGTCAATGAAATATAAGGTAATCATCCAATCAAAACATAACATTTCAGATCTAGTCTAATGTTTATTCATTAATGTAACCAAATGTCCAGCTATTAGTCTTATTCAATTTAAGGCTTTAAATGACGAAAAAGGGAGTACGATGACTTACATACATGTACGTCCATGTAATTATGACTAAAGGGAGCTACACTTTTAAAGAAAGTGATATGTTTGATAAATCAAATCAAAAGAAGCGGTTATTGTTCTAAAACATATAGTCATGTTGAAATAAAGCGATATTTTTACGTTGGATATAAACATGCAAGTAGTATTTAGTTTCTGTTAAATTAACTCTTTTTTAAATGTTGAATACCATACAAGAGCTAGGATCGTCGAGTTCATTGTCGTTTTTGGAGGTAAAAAGCGATTTGTTGGTGGCTGTTGTTCAAACATATAATGCTGAACACCAAATGGATCGCCATTAACGATTTTGTATAGTTCATACACAATGTACGTAAATTGGAATCATAATACGAGAAACACAGCTAAATATCGTTATATGAACTATCAACAAGTTACATAGGGATATATGTACGTCACTTCCGGTTTGTGATCGCACCTGCATAACGGTTAGCAATTCTTACATCTGTGTTAAACCGGACTTTGAAAAGGTAATACTAAGACAATAACCGATGATTTAATGCTCAAATTATGAAAAACAACTTACTTAAGTTTGTTCTACACGATCAAATATAAAAATTAATATGAGAATATGATGACCAATCACGTTTAAAATTATAGCGCTAAAACTGAGGGAGGTTTCCAATCCTGATTTGGAAATATAAATAATTTAAGTAATAAAAATAACCTGTTTTCACCCATTTAACACTAAAAACCACATATATTTGTATTTCTTTCTTTATTCAAGATTTTTTTCTGAATGTAAACATCCATTTAAAAAACGAAAAGTGTTAAATTCTACAAAAAGGGAAAACATACCCAAGTTGGGCTTGAACCTTTGACAGACATAAGCTTTAGAAAAGAGGTTCCGCATTAAGTATCTAATATCAAAATGTGAAAACCATGCGCATTTTTTAATTAATTGTCTTTGAACATAATTATGAATATTTATTATTCATTTCTGCTGAATATTTTGGAGATAGCAAGCTTCTTTTCTTTTGTCATTCAATAAATTTTTGTGAGCCTATTCATCTTTATATCATGTATATCAAGTGCATAAGTATTTACATCCTTTAACAACAAAGTTGTTAAGTGTCCAATTGAATGAATCTGTTTATGAGAAATGACAATATGAATTATTACCCCTCACTTTTTTCGTAATGCTAATTTCCCATAGGCCTCTGGGAGTTATTTTTACTGTTAATGCAAGTGTACCACGTGACCAAAAATTTTGTACTGTTACATAGGTAACAGTATTTTTTTAAGCGGTCACGTGGTCTATTTCCTAAATAAAATGAAATAAAATGGCCGCCATTTTTTTCTCGATTCATTCTTATTTTCAACGTTAAACCCCGATAGGACATCAATTTCTCCTCTGGAGTCCCTATGACACTCGTAAAATTTAGTTATTTGTACCCTGGTGTGCTTTTCGCGTATAAAATATCTTTTTGCTCAATAGTCAAAAAGTGAACATCCGTTTTCAACGGAAGTGATTGCAATGTAAATAATTATGTGTCAAACTGAAAAATGCAGAAGATTTAAGCATGCAACAAAGGATTATTTAACAAATTTAATCAGTGAAACGTTACAGATATGGTGGACACAGGATATCATCGTTATTTTGTCAAAAACCATGCTAAGAATATTCTGGAAACAGAAGGATCAGATTTCACAGATCATAACCGTGTAAATGGGTTAGTGTTTTGTTTCCTAAATAAAACCTAGCTTATTGTATTTTTATGATTTGTAGATATCATCACTTGCTTAAAGAATAAAAGAAAAAGAAAACTTCTCAAGTAGGCCTACAGTAAAGTACACTTAAAACTTAAAAGGTAAGGACAGTTTAGTTATTGTAACTCTTGGTTTATTTTTGTTACAGTTAGATTTAGTTGACAATTTCAGATCATCTCAGTATTTTTGTTCGGGGTAATAAAATAAATAACACATGGGTTTGTGAGTAACAGTAAAAATATCATCCCTCGAAAAAATACTGTTACCCTCGGCTACGCCTCGGGTAACAGTATTTTCCTCGGGATGATATTTTTACTGTTACCCACAAACCCATGTGTTATTTATATATTAACAAAATTTATACCAGTTAAAAAATCTAGTATGTATTTATTATTGTAACAGTTATGATAGTTTTAAAGTTAATCTTATCTATTACGGTATCTAAACACAATGTTATTTCATGTTTATGCAGTCCACTTCGTAAACGTAAATACTGTTTTCAAATATTTTATGTAAACATCTTTGACACTTGGTCACCCATGACACCGGTTCTGCGAAAGACATAGCTCCTTCCGAAGCTTAGAGGTTGAAATTTAAAGTTGAAACTGTTATCCATTGCTTTGTCAATACATATAAAGTCAAAATTATAAGGCAGAAATGTATCCACAATTTCAAGTGACCTTGACCTTGATCACAGACACCTTGGTTAATTATATGAATCTTACACTGGCTGCCGGTACAGACCGGAATATCTAGCTCGAGGGTGACTGTTTACTGCGGTAACGAGGCTCTGCCGAAACAGTTACCCGAGAGCTAGATATTCCCGTCTGTAACGACAGCCAGTGTTTGATTCTTTTTCTTGCATATTACATATCAATTATTTTCAGAACAGAAATTACGAAAACTGATATTCTAATTACGCACTTTTTCTTATGGTAGCGTATGAACGTACAACTTCATTCATCACGGTTAAGTGACGTCATTATATGAACGCAATTCATTCATAAAAGGCGTGCAGCAATGACGTCATTTAAAGCACGCGACTTGTCTTGCATGGGGGGTGTAAGACAGGGTTTTCTAGCACCAGTGTAAACGGTAGATAATCCTATCTTATATGCAAAAAAATACCAAGCTGCCTCTTAATATAAGCTATCCACACACCAAGTTTTATGTAAATATGCCAAAGCAAATAAGATATTGAGCAGAAACGGAATTTTAATTTTTAGTAACAGTGACCTTGACCTTAATCACAGACATATAACTAGCAACCCACCCCTGCTTCTTGATATAAGCTACCTACAAACCAAGTTTGGTGTCAATAAGCTGAAGCAAACTAAAGTTATAAAGGGAAATTGAATTTCTATTTTTATTTACAGTAACCTTGACCTTAATCACAGTCACCTTGGTAGCAATTCCAAGTTGCCTTTTGATATAAGCTATCCATACATTAAGTTTGGTGTCAATAGGCCAAAACAAATTCCAGTTCTTGAGCGGAAATTGAATTTCTATTTTTAGTAACAGTGACATTGACCTTGGTCACATACACCTGGGTAGCAATCCCAAGCTGCCTCTTGATATAAGCTATTCATACACCAAGAATTTTTTCAAAGCAAAGCAAACTAAAGTTATTGAGCGGAAACCAAAAGTTGACGCCCGACCGCCCGCCAAGTTCGGCATTACAATAACCCGGTTTTCTAAATAAAAATCGATAAATGATTTAAGCAATTTAAATCTTAAAACTACAATTAAAATTATATATAAATAGAGTTTGAACCAATTGAAGTACATTTTTCTTTTGCATTGCTATCGAAATAAGAATTTAAATTGAAATTGGAATTTTTCCCACTTTCGTTTAATCTTCAAATTCGAAAGTGATCGTGTGTATCGTTTAAATGTATTTCAAAAAGGAATAATAATTGTGTTTACTTTATATGTTTGGCATTTATGGAAGAGGAACGTAAGTTCAATCCCTTATTGTGAATAAAATTGTTCAGTTTTGTTCTGTTTAATATCTTCATTTTGAGCTTTTGCAAAAGAATGAGATGTAAATTTCAGATTCTTGAAGATCGTCCAGCAAGACATTGTTGTTGTTTTTTTTTTTTTTTTTGGTACTTTTAGTTATTTCTTCTTTGTTTTTTTCTGATTGGTTGATTCAAGTATTCCTCACTTAAATAACGTTACATCACCCTAAGGATGTGTTGCCTGCTTTTAAATTTGTCATATGCAGGGTCCCCTTTCAAATTTCAATATAATAACTAGCAGTTTCTCCTATTGTTTTCTCGTTTAGAGTACACGCACTTTCTATTCTTATTCACAAACGTGACAGCTTGAATAACATATCATTCATTTGAGGTTAAGACTTTGCGTCTTAACATTCCTTGAAAATATTATTTTTTGGTTATATAAGTGACATTATGCCCATCCAAGTTATTTAGTGAGTCAAAATAATTTGCCATTACTCTTTTTCATTTATTATTTTAGTCGCCTGAATGATAAATAGCTACCGTGGCACGAAAGAATCGCTAAAATATCTGCAGGAATTAACCTGTAACAGTTTAATTTAAAAAAAGGTCGAGCAATATTTACCTTGACAGATTTCATGCTTATTTTTTTTAACAACTGCATGTGGCAATGAAAATAAGAGCATAATGCCACTGATTATACCTTTTCTTCTTTGTGGTGTTAAGTTCTAACCCTTATTAAGAATAATATGTAGGTTTCTTTTTCAGAGTCCTGTTTTTATTAAAGAACGCTAAGATAACTAAATGTTACACCAAAATAAATAATTAAATCTTACCCAGTATCTTGGTTACAGCCAGATCTGAAATAAAATACACCCGAAATTATCGAAATAATTTTTCAGAGTCCTGTTTTTATTAAAGAACGCTAAAATAAATAATTGAATAATTAAATTAAATCAAATACAAATACAAATGAACCAAACATTCATAAGGGCATAAATACAGTGTTGGAATATTTTATCAATAACGGAAAATTCACTCGTTTTAGGCAAAAGTCAATCAACACGCTAATATTATTAACTTTTTTTAACAGCTTTACTTGCTACAAACAAAGTCATCACTATGACTTGACTTGTGCTTTTGAGCGATTCGTTTTTTTTCCACTCCTCTGCAGGGGAAAGACGAAAATTATTAGTCAAGATAAACGAAGGATAATAGTGTGAAAATAACTGTTAAGTGAAATTTTACTTTGTCGAGATATTAATAATAATAAACAAATTTACCCAATATAGAAAAGGAAGGAAGAAAATCAGGACTATCAAAATTTTATCATGATATCGATGGTTGACTGTATCTAATTTATATATAGATATTTTTAGTGGCTTTTATGTTTATAATTTTTAAAACATAAGTGATATATGATATGTTAGTAACACCGCAGGATATAAATGTGCATATTATCAAAGTATCATACATGGATATTCCTAAAATATTTTACCATTACACGATGAATCTACATCGTGCTTTCCTATTTAAGATAGAAATAATGTATTTCTAATTTACTAAATTGAGTTTGTCATTACACATTAATGATGGATTAGCGTTTTATGCTAAAATGGAAATGGATACCACATTTCTAGACTTGTTATGTATAAAGTATGTATTAAGTATGAGATATAACATACATAACTGCTCATTCTTCCTTAGCCTTCATCCACCAGTAAATTCCTAGCAGGCATTTTATCTTGGACACACTTGGCAGAGCGCGAGGACGTAAATGATGAAGACAGTTAAGATTCCCATGAGCATCAAAACATGTTTTCAAGGCTAGCAAAAATGGGGAACCAAACCAAAGATTTCGGAGCGCATGGAATATATCAAAATCATGCACGATATATTTTGCCATACCATTGTGTAGCAAACCTTCATCAGCAACCAAACTTTTGGGGTTAAAATTCATGAAGAAATAAAACATCTTAAAGAGAAAAAAGTAACTTAAAATCTACAAGGCAACTTTTTTTTATCGAAAAATGGGAAGAGGGTTCAACAACCCCGTTTAATACCAGCGTATCCAAAGCACACCGGCCTACACTCCACGAAACAACAAGCTAGCTTGGAATACAACACAACAACGCCAGCAAACTCAACCAAAGAAGGGGAAATAGGGAGGGAATATTAAATGTAAGTACAATTATAAAATTAATATAAGTGTTTAAACCACAACAAAAATTGTCCATGCTTGTAAAATAGCTGATAATATTAGCAAGTGGAAAACAATTTCAACTGACAAATGGATTTTAAACAAATTCCGAGGTTGTTCTGTTGAATAAAATGAAATTCCAAAGCAATTTTTCCTAACCTCTTAACTTTACTTCAGAGGAAAAATGAGTGATTGAGATAGAACTTAAAACACTTTTTTAACAAGCACTATCACAGGAGACAGCAAAGCGAGTCTAATTAAATACTGAACGCAAAAAGGAAGACAATCTATGATAAATATATCGCTGTATCAGTATCAAGAAAGCACTTAAATGTTCTATATTTTTGCACAACATTATGAACATGTGTGTATTGATAAAAAATATATATTTGAAGTTTGAAGCAGATACCTTAAAAAGTACAGTGTTATAATATTTCTAAGTTCAAAGGTAGATAAATCTAAAAACAATTGCTTCCAAAGTGATGGACCTAGTCATTTTTGTTTGTTTGTTTGTTTCATTTTACGCCTTTTTTCCTACAGTATTTCAGTCATATAGGCGGGTAGTTTCCTAACCATCGTTCCTGGAGAGTTACACCAGTACTAGATAACCTTCCTCCGCGCTAAACTACCAAAGCATCTCCCGGGGATCGAACCCACGCCAGAGAGGTAACTGGATTAGAAGTCATCGACTCTAACCCCTCGACCACGGAGGCGGTTACCTAGTCATTTAAGTAGTGGTTGATGATAAGGAATATGAATTGGAAGTTTGAGGTAGATACCTTTAAAACTAAAGAAGATATAGTAAAAAAAACATTTTCAAGTGACAAAAAGGTTCATGGGGAGATAATTCTTCTTAAATTGGAAATCTTGTCACATAAGATGTGGAAAATGATAAGGAACATAAATTTAAAGTATGAAGTTGAACCCTAAAGAAAAACAAATGAAAACAATAATATTTTGTTAAGGAAAATTCTAAGTTTAATGGGAAATAAATCTGAAAATATTGGTGTTTGAAATATAAACCTTGTCACATAAGATGTGGTTGGTGATAAAAACACATATTTGAAGTTTATATCTTAAGAAATAAAAAAGTTATAGTGAAAAATATTTATTGCACCAAAACTTAAACCTGAAATCTGGACACCGACGCCGGGCGAGTAGGACAGCTCTTCATATACTTCGTATAGTCGAGCTAAAATTGGAGTCATAGAGAAAGTGGAAGATGATTTAGATAATGAATTCATATCAAACATTTTTATAAGACCTACAAAAATGATCGTATAAGAATAATTTTGAACCTAAAACAGTTTAAACAGTTACATACATGTATCTAGAAAAACATCACTTTCAAATGGAATCTCTCCGATCTGCAATAAACACTATGAGAAAAGTTTATTGGACTATATGTATATACATGCTGAGAACTTACAGGAGAGACAGGTCAATTCCCATTTACAGGTAGATTCCTTAGAAGAAACAGTGATAAATAGCGGTGGCTTATAAGATTAATTAATCAAGGATCTGTGATATCATGTACAAAGTAGTGGTTATATATTTGGAATAATGTGTTTTAAGAATAAAAGTGTGAAAATATTTTATAGAAGATAATGATATTATAAATAACATTTTTGGATTTTATAACTTTCCTGAGAGAGATATATGGATTTTATAAGAAATTGTGAGAAATTTGTGACAAAATATTTAATTTAAAGATGGAAAGTGTTAATTCTCAAAATGAATCAAGTTGTCAGTCAGATATTGCTGAGCTTGCAGGACAAAATATTCCCACAGAACAGGGGCAAAGTATCCCCAACAAACAGGGGCAAAGTATCCCCACTATATCGAGCCAAAGTATGCCTGATGGTATATTGCAAGCAATGCTTCACCAGCAAACATTGCTTTTAAAGACAGTCCAGACATTACAGCAAAAAACAATAAATGACAAAAAAGATTGCGTGAGTGATGATGAAAGTGGCAATGAATCCACACAAGTAAGGAGTAATACATGTACATCTTCCTCAAATGCTCCTGCGTCATATGAACTAGATGACGTTTCTTCAGAAGAAGAGAAATCTGACACAAGTGACTGTGAAGATTTACGCTCAATGAACAAACTCTGCAATGAAAGCGACAATGTCACTGATGAAATCCACGAAAAACTTGCCAGCAAATATCAATTTGTCTCTTAGAAAAAGACGTTCCAAGAAAGATCAAAAGACGTACTTGAAATATTTCACAGACCTGCAAATGTTATTAATATGTGTGTCCCTAAGGTTAACATAGAACTATGGGAAGATGCCCATCAAAATTTGAGAAATAAAGACATGAATTTATCAAAAACCCAGGGCTTAATTCTAACAGCGTGCTCATCTGTTGTTGAAATAGCACAGAAATGCCTAACAAAACAGAAAAAAAGAAATAAAAACAAAAGAATGCACAAATGCATTAGTTTGTCTATCGGTAGCATTCACAGAGCTAGCTCAAATAAGACGAGAGAATTTCAAGTCTGGAATGCATCAGGAGTTTAACTCCCGACTGTGCAGCACAGACAACGAACCGTCCACTAAGTGGATATTTGGGAACGAACTGGACAAGAAAATAAAAGAGAAAATGACACAAAGGCTGTGTCATCAAAACTAACAATAAGGTCAGAAAGAGGAAGTTTTCAACAAGCATCGCAGTCATCCTTACTCAAACTCCAAAAAAAGGAAACAACCCTTGTACAAGAAGCCTTTTTAAGGCAAACGTCGTTTCAAGAAGTCATAGTTCAAGACGGAGGAAAACGGGTGGAAATAAATAATCCAGATACATTAATTTGTGAGGAACCAGAGGTTTTCAATTTACATAGTTTTAACATTATCAATACACCTAATAACTTTATAGCTGGTAAAATATGCAAAATTGTTTCATCTTGGGAAAATGTTTCGTCTGACCCTTGGATTATCAATACCGTAAAGAGGAATAGAAATACCTTTTCTTGAATTACCGTGTCAAAACGTTATTCCTAATCCAATATCATCTAATTTCAAAGAATGTTTGCTAATTCAAACAGAATTAAATGACTTTTGGGTAAACAGGTGATTGAAAAGGTTTCTGATACACAACTAAGCAAAGATGTTGGTTTTATTTCAAACTTGTTTATAAGATATTTAAAAAAATAGAACTATTCGATTGATTTTAAATTTAAAACGATTGAATGGCATCATTGACTCAAAGCATTATAAAATGGAAACATTGCAGTCAGCTCTAACATTAATTCTTTGCTAGTTGTGATTTTAAGGACGCATATTACAAATTAATGTGAAAAAAAAACATATAGCAAATATCTGAAATTCTTTTTCAATGAGGTATGTTACCAGTATACTTGCCTCCCAAATGGTCTGAATTTAGGACCTCGGTACTTGACGACACTATTAAAATGTGTTTCTTCTTAGAAAAAGATCATTTTAAATGTATTTTACATTGAAGATACTCTGTTAAATGGGGATACATATGAAGAAAGTAAAGATAATGTTTATCAGACAGTTTCCTTGTTTGATAGTTTAGGATTGACCATTCACCCAAGCAAAAGTTGCTTCATTCCTACACAAATAATTGAATTTCTTGGATTTGTGTTAAATAGCATCACAATGACAGTTAGTGTATCCCACGAAAAATGTGTCAAAAAGTATAGCCTGCTGTGCTTTGATATTATCAATGACCACTTGTACTATCAGATAATTATCTCAAGTAATTGTGAAAAAAGTGGCATGCTCTCCAGCGGTGCCACATGCTGCTATATATTACAAACGATTAGAGATTAGGAAAAAAGAGGCTTTGAGGGTCAATAAAGAGAACTTTGAAGTTACTGTTCTATTGGATGAAGAGTGTAAAATCGATATTCAATGGCGGATATCTAATCTACTCACATGTGAAAAAACAGTGAATAGCACAAAGCCTGATACTGTGATCTTTACACATTCAAGCAAAGAGGGGTGGGGTAGTGTTATGAATGACCTAGCAACAGGTGGTCAATGGGATGAAAGAGAGCGTACAAATCATATCAATAATCTTGAACGTAAGGCTGTTTTGTTGACACTTCAATCATTCTGCAAAGAAATGCGCAATAAGCATATACGAATAAGATCTGGTAATACAGTTACAGTCATCTGCATCAATAAACAAGGGTTCTATGAAATACAATCTAAATGATATAACTCGTCAAATTTGGTTGTTTGCTATGGAAAGAGAGATATGGCTCTCCTGTGAACATATTAAAGGTTCAAATAATGTATATGCAGATTCAGAGTCACGGGTGTTTAATTTAAATACCGAATGGATGCTGAACAAAAATGTATTTCAAAAGCTTTATGGGAATCCTGACATTGATCTGTTTGCAAACAGAATAAATTGTCAAGTGTCTCGGTACTATTCTTGGAAGGAAGACCCTAAAATAGAATAGAAAAATACAGAATCCCTCAAGAAAGCCCAACACGGCAAAATTGAAAATGTTGCAGGCTCGGTTTGATTGAGCCTGTTCATGGACGGTAATACAATACAATAGCTGTAGATGCATTTTTACAATCGTGGGCATCTAATCTGAACAAGTTATTTCCTCCTTTTAGTTGTATCAGTCAAGCTCTACAGAAAATACAACAAGAAGAAGTAGAAGCTGTTTTAGTTGCACCGGTATGGCCAACGCAAGTGTGGTTCCCGCAGCTACTGAAAATGACAATAACATGTCCTTATCTTCTTCCAGTACATGAAGATCTACTAACATTACCCGGCAATCAGTACCCACACCCCCTACTGAAAAAAAAACTTCATCTAGCTGTGTTCCGTATCTCAAGCAACAACTTAAAGACCAGGGACAATCAGATGATGTTAGAGAAATCATGTTGCACTCATGGAGAAATACAACAATCAAGCAATATAGGAGTAATTTCCAGAAATGGATGTGTTTTTGTGTTGAAAGGGACACAATAGTAAGTCTACTGAAACGTTATTTCAATGATACAAAGAATCCAAGAAATACCGAAACTGCTCTTTTCATTAGCTTTTGTAGGCCATATAAAAAGGTAACAAAAGATACAATTGGTAGGTGGGTAAAAATGGTTATGAAAGATGCAGGTATAGATACCAATATTTTCCGACCACCTCATAGCTGTAGATCATCAGCTGTATCAATTGTTAACAAATTGAGGTTACCCCTAGCAACCATTTTACGCACTGCTGGTTGGTCAAGTGAGTGTTATTTCAGAAAGTATTATAATAAGCCTAATAACTAATGATACAGCATTTGCAGATGCTATTTTATCTACCAATAAAGCTCTGTTCATTTGTACATACTAGAGTAGTAGATAAAATCAATTGTTTAATTAGATAGACATTTTGTATACTGTATACTTTATAGTATTGTGACATGCATTGCATGTATTTTAATTATAGTTGGGTGTAATAAATAATTATAGACACAAACTGAAATTGTTTAAAACTTTACTGAGTACAAATCCTTGAGCCACTGCTAACCTGACTTAGCGGTCTCTAAATTTCTCTTGTTAGTTCTCAGCATGTATATACATGTAGTCCAATAGAAAATTTATATGAAATTTATTGAAATATGAATAATATTGGACAAGTGTATATAATGCGGAGGACTGACAGGCCCAACCCTGCCCATCCCGTATATGTGTGGTACTACGCCAAGTCAGGAAATAAGTCGCTGAAGTCTGGGAATTGACCTGTTTATCCTGTCAGTCCTCAGCATTATATACACTAGTCCAATATTATTCATATTTCAATAAATTTTATATAAATTTTCTATTTTATGGCCTCAGTTGACCTATCAGATGGTTTTAGCTCCATAAAAATAGAAAACCAGCGTTATTTCCGATTCTTCTTCAATGATATAAAATATCAATGTTCAGCATTAGTTATGGGGTATCAATCCAGCAATCGAATTTTCATAAAGATACTGGAACCAGTGTTCGTTTATCTTAGGACACCAGATAACGTTACTGTTTATTTCATTGATGATTCTTGGTTATTAGGAGATTCTTCTCAGTCATGTATGTGCAATTTGAATATAACTGTGCACTTATTGGATTAACTCGGATTAACAGTTAATCAGAAAAAGTCGGTGCTACTACTATATTTCTGCGTCTTTCCCTATTGTGATATCATCATCAACTTTGTTCTCCTTTCTCATAATTAACTTGATAGCAATCATTCATGATAGTTGAACACAAATTCTACCAGGCCGAATTTATAAGAACACTTAGACAATGTAATGTATTATGATTGATTTACTAATTAAAATATACACTAATAAAGTGTTAACTTCAAGGTAATATTTAACCAGTGTAGCTTTCCAAAGATTATTTTTCAAATTGAATAATAGATAGAAATGATGTTTTCGTCAAACATTCAGCTGTAAGGCGCCGATGAAAGTTTTGCAAAGTCATAATAATCATAGCCGCGCATTTTTTTCACCTATTTTAGTTTTGTTAGCAATGATACGATATTCTAACCAAAAAAAATATCGTTTTAGAACAAACTCACAAATGCATAAATATATATTGCTTAGCATTCTATGAATCGTTTGTTGATTTATTGCTGCGTTTTCACTAATTCAATGCGTATCCATGTAAAGTTTGTGTTTATTTATCACTTTGAAAATAATATAATAATATTTATTATTCATTTCTGCTGAATATTTTGAAAACAGCAAGCTTTGCATTTTTTGCATGTTTTGTTTCGGCGAATAAGCAAAACATGTGCATACAAATTCAACATTTAACTATTTTGTGTTCGTAAGTAATGATATTCTCATTTTATTATAAAGTAGATATATGCGTTAAAGATCAAACCTATGCAAACCTATCTGTTGCTTGATTGGAAAATATATCTTTAATTTCATCAAAACTGTTAAGCAATTTTAAACCTTGTTATGTATCTGATACTTATGATCTAAAATGGTATTTCAAGTCGATTTTGTTCTTGTTGAGTGAAATAAAGTTGTTGTAATAATATTTTGATTCAATAAAGGAAAATTTAGAATATTGTGTTGTTTCTTTTAAATTCTTTGCTTCTTTTGTTTAAAATACTGGAAAGAAAACACTTTGGTAAAAATAATGCATAAACTTTTCAATTCATTTCCAACACTAAATATGCTGGAATCAATATAAAGACACTGAAATATTTCCTTCTGTTTGCATACCGGAAAGAATTTACATGACACTGCCTTTTATTTTTCGAATGATTATTTCTTTAAACATTTTGTAATTTCGGACGTTTGTGGTTATATTAATGCACAGCTGTTCTCGGACTGTGCATTATTTTGTCGTACTCAAAACTGATATATGTTTCCTGCATATTAATTATATATTTATTCTTACCTCTTCTCTTTTTCTCTTTTTCCGAAATGAATAAAAAGAAAATGAAATTCATTTATTTGTAGCGGATGCATATGAGGAGTACAAATTCCTATTCTTTTAATTACGTATAATAATTTTACTTTCTTATTTGGCCGGTAACAGCTAAAATTCCAAGTAACTGAGATAAAATGAATACCGTTTATGACTTACGTGCTTATTGTTTTCAATTTTACTTAAACATTTTAAGCAAAGATAATTAAGAGACATGTATGCATAATCTAATTCATTTTCATAAATGTCTATATAAATTATTAACAAGCAATTCATTGAATTTATATACTCCGTCGAGTACTGGTTATTACTGACACAGCAACAGGAGACTTAAGGCTTTATTTATCACAACATAAACAGTAATATTCTTTGTACATGATAAAATTCAGGATAATAACAGAGGATATAACTCCGTGTTAAATAGTATTATCTGGACACGCCAATGAGATGCAAATTGCCTTTTTGTATTGATGGTTTACAAGTGCCTGTACTACGATGTGCACGTCCGTGCCCTTAATCGGGTTAGGTGAAATCTTGTAAATGCATTCACTTAACAATCGTGAATCATCTTCTAAGTAATCTAGAAAATTTGTTTATTGATATGAATTATTCTACTTTGTCAGACATCTTACAATTACAACTCGAACATATCGTATCGTTTGTTTCTGTAAAATGAAAATCAATTTAGCCGTTTTAAAACTACGTTGCAAATACCGATCAGAAAAATATCCTTATTACAAGAGTGCTTCACTTAACTTATGAACACTCAAAAAAAAAAAAAAAAAAAAAAAAATTTTTCGTTTATATTTTTGCAGTTTGTAGTATCAAACTGTGTCAGCTTACATACGTTAATGCTTTTATTCAGCTTTTGCATATTGAATAAGATATTGAACATTGTCTTTAATGTTTTAACTCCTTTAGATTCTCTTTTAAAAATTATATAGTGTAAATCAATTTTGATATAAATGTGCATACATATGCGGCACGTTGAGATAATTTATTGCATGAAGAGCCAAGATATGTGTCATAACTTTTGATTTTAAATAAGTTTAATTTCACATACAGATAGAAAATAATTTTCTATTTTAGTGGACTAATGGTCGAACCCGTTTATCCGTTCTGTCGTTCATCGGGGTATTTGGAGTAAGTTGGTAAAAATGTACATGTCAGTGATTCTTGTGAAACGTTAATAGTAATGTAAGAAACTGTAAAAAATAAAAACAGCTATGCTATGTTTTTGCTTTTGTCCTACAAAGCGTGTATTCATATTGGTTATATAATGTTATTGCTATATTTTCTGTGAGTCTCACGTCAACAAAAAATAAGCGGGAAACTTTATTTATGACGGGAATAGTTATTTACATTGGGCTTTCATAGGTTCTCCCATTAAATACAAGTAAGTTTGCATAGTTGACAGTAATAGACATTTTGCTATTTTTATGGTTCATGTGTGCACTATTCTATTCTTTGCGTGTTTAAAATAACAAAGGCTGTTCAACGTTATCAAAGTTTAAGTGCTGTTTTTAATTCTAAGTTAATGAAAACATTTTAAGAAGAGCTGATATTTCTAGTGTAAATTTTCTAGTGCAAGCAAAAAGTTTATATTTACGATTAGTTTAAGAAACTTAAAAAAATCATGTCTGGTACAAGCCCTATGAATATATCTTAAAAATCTGTATTGTATATGTATTAGTTTTATGTACAACTATTAGTTATATTTATATTTAAACTGATGTTTAAACTATAACTGCATTTAGCGAAACATACATTTACGTTTCCTTTTCCAAAACAAGATTGCATTTGAGAAAAATGCTATGCCACCGCATGGTTCAAATTTCATAGCTGTACATCAAAGGACAAGAAAGTAGGTCACATCATCAAAATCTAGGTCACCTGAAATCAAAGTTCAATTTTACAACTAAAACTGTGCACGTGGTCAAAATGTCATTGCAGTACATCAAAGGACAAGAAAGTAGGTCACTGTTCCCTTGGGCAAGGCATAATTTTGACCCAAGGGTTTAATTCAAAACAATTTTGATACAGGTCCACCAAATAACATTTCAAGTCAAATATCTAAGCTATAGCTTTCTCCCATTCAGAAAACATTTGTTTTATTTTCTGTTTTTACTATGTGTACATAATGAGAATCACTGCCCCCGGGCAGGGCCAATTTTGACACCAGGGGAAAATTTTGAACAACTTTGGTAGAGGACCTATAAATGATATTATATATCAAACATCAAAGCTCTATGCCTTGTACTTTCAGACAAAAATATTTTTCATTTTTTCACTATATGTACATAATGAAAATCAATGACCCCCAGGGGTGGGGCCAATTTTGACCCCAGGGCTATAATTTGAACAATCTTGCAAGAGGTTCACTACACAATGTTTCATGCAAAATATCTTAACTCTAGCCTTTGTAAATTTAGAGAAGATGATTTTTTAAGTTTTTACTATATACATATAAGGAAAACCTATGGCCACCGGGGGCGGAGCTAATTTTGACACAAGAGGCAAAATTTGAATAACTTTTGTAGAGTACCTTTAGATGATATTATTTAACAAATATTAAAGCTCTAAGCCTTGTACCTTCAGACAATAAGATTTATTTATTTTTTACTATATGTATATATTGAAATGACCCCAAGGGTGGGGGCAATTTTGACCCCAGGGCTATAATTTGAACAATCTTGCTAGAGGTTTACTACACAATGTTTCAAGCAAAATATCTAACCTCTAGCATTTGTCAATTGCTAGAAGAATTTTTTTTGAAGTTTTTACTATAAGTTTTTACTATATACATATAAGGAAAACCAATGACCTCCGGGCGGGGCCGATTTTGACCCCAGGGCTATGATTTGAACAATCTGGGTAGAGGTTTACCAGACAATGTTAATGCAAAATATATAAGCTCTAGGCCTTTTGGGTCTTTACAAGAAGGTGTTTAAGTTTTTACTATATGTACATATAGTGAAAATCAATGACCCCGGGGCGGGGCCGATTTTGACCCAAGGGCTATAATTTGAACAATCTTGGTAAGGGTCTACCAGACGATGCCTTATGCAAAATATCTAAGCTCTAGGCCTTTTGGGTTTTTACAAGAAGATTTTTTAAATTTTTTTCTTATAATTCCTTTTGGTTGCCATGGCAACCAGATTTCTGCATGGAATGAAATTCTTTGAACAACTTTGGAAGCCCTTCACCCAAGGAACAATCCTGCCAAGTTTGGTCGAAATTGGACTAGTGGTTTTTCACAAGAAGATTTTTTAAGTTCACTATATAATCTATATAACACACACACAAACACACACACAAACACACACACACACAGGTGAATCGCTATATGCCACCGCATCGCAGATGCTGCGGTGGCATAAAAACTTTATTTCAATCCATGTTTTAACGAGAAATATCCACATTTCTTTTATCATTTTATAATACTCCGCCCAATCTTATACTAGTATGCGACCTTTCAGTTTGTTGGGTGCATTTTTACAGCAAATCTTATTGGGTGCATTTACCTGCAACCATTACCTTGGGTAGTTTTATTTTAGCTGTATTTTGTTTGCATTTGCTGAACTAGTTCAAATAAGTTGAGACTTTCTTTTTCTGAGAGCCAGATGTCACAAACGGTAGTGTAAAGCTACATTCCGTTAATTTCACCAGCATTTTTATGCCATATAAAATAATGTAAGATTTTAAAAATCGTCAAAATTGCTTTACTTAAAATTTTTTGGGGAATAGAGTATCTATAATATCACAATATGCATAGAACAAGCAAAATGAATTCGAAAGTTTACACGCCATATAACATCAAATCTGGCACCGATACCACAAATTACCTCCTGCAAACTTTTCCTCAAATATATACAGTTTTGATAATAATGATATAATTTCTGTTTGCTAAATAATAGCAAATTTTTGTTTGCACAGTGGAAAAAATATACATGCCACTGATTTTAATGATTTATTGTTTAAATATTTTGTAACTACGGACATGTGTGGTTATATAAGTGCGCATCTTTTCTCGGACTGTGCATAATTTCTCAACAGCTGTGTCGTGCTCAAAACTGATGTGTGTCTCCTGCATTTTAATTTATATATTTATTCTTACCTCAACACAATTTTTCATAATCTGAACTGACTAAAAAGAAAAAGAATTTCATTCATTTGGAAGGGGATATAATTGAGGAGTACAAAATCCTATTCTTAGTTGTATAAGACAGGTAACAGCTAGAATCTAAAGTAACTAAGATAAAATGAATAACGTTTATGAATTACGTGTTTATTTAATTTTATTTATAGAGTTTGATAAAGGATAATTCAGATACATTTATGCATTGAATAATTCATTCTTATATAGTATTTTATAAATTATTGATAATAAATATGCGGTAGAAGTTTTGTCTAGTAAACAGTACAATTAATTAAACTCTTTTCCATATTTTCCTTACCTGAAATAAATTAAATAATATATTGATTAATCTATTTCAATGTTGACTACTGAACATTTTTGTCAGGTTTTTATAAGGGTTTTAGATGGTTAACTAAACAAGGTATATAGTCGTCAATCTTCCTTTAGGCTTAAACAAGATTCTATTTATCATTTTTTATATATATATTTTATTTATATCAAGCGCAGAAGTATTTACATCTAGGCATGAAGTATATTCGGCTATTTTGGCGTATATTATATCGGTTAATAAGTAAAACATATGAATGTCATACATTTTCAATCTTTAACTATTTTGTTTTCGTTAGTAACGATATTTCTCATTTTACTATAAATTAGATCTATGCGTGAAAGAACAAAACTATGTATGAATTAATGCATTCAGTTGCTTGATTGGATAATATATACATATTTTTTAATATCGTCATAACTGTTAAGCAACTTTCAAGCTTTTTATGTATCTGATTTATGTTCTAAAATGGTATCTCAAGTCGATCTTGTTGAGCGTTATAAAGTTATTGTAATAATATTTTGATTCAATTCAGCAAACTTTAGAATATGGTGTTGGTTATTTACAATTATTTGCTTCATTTGATTAAAAGAATTGAGACAAAAAATTTGGAAAAAGTAATGCATACGTATAATAGCAGAAGCTGCAAACTTCGTTTGATAAGAGATAATGATAATATGCAACAACTCTTATGACCCCTAGCACCAATTTAATCGGTATTCAATTTCAAACACTAAATGTGCTGAAATCAATAAAACAACACTGAAATGAATGCGGAAAGATTTTTACAACTGTCACACGACACGGGACAACTGCTTCTAAAGCATAAAATAAAGAAAAGGATGGATCCCAAACAAGCAATGAAAACCACAAAATTGTAAAGACTCGAATTGATCGAAACTGTATATGGGAGATAATGTGAAAAAGCAACATTTAAAACCTAGTATGTATTATTATTGTTATGATTGTTTTAAAGTTAATAACATTTTTTAATGGTACCTAAATACATTTTAATTACATGTTAATGCATTCCACATCGTTAACGCGCAAATCGTTTTAAAACACTTTTGACACATGACCAGCCATGATACCGGTTGTGTGAAAGACATTCTTCCGAAACTCATAGATGAAGATCCATATAAGACCTGTTATCTATTGCTTTGATCATACCTATTTAGCAGAAATGCATACAAAATTTCAATATTTTATTCTTAAAGTTGTATGCTAAGTTTGCATTTAGACATATAGCAGAATGAAAACTACTCAATAGAATTGTTGAAACTTTACATTACAAAATAATAATAGAAACAATTTTAAGCGAATAAAAATATAAAGATCACCGACCTTATTTTGAGTTATTTACCCTTCTTATCAAGGTAAGCAAGGTCTAATTATTTCCTGATTTCCATGTACCTGACTTGAGTTCATGCATTTATCTAATATTTCAATTGATAATGAATAGTGCTTCTTCTTTACTTAAAATGATGTTAATTACGTTTCTAAAAAAAATATGATTATTCATTTGTTATCCAATCAACATAATTATGTACTTTTATCTGTTATTATGTGACGAAATGAATAGAAAGTTTCAATTAATTTTCTTAATTAAACCAACGCTGTCTGTCAAAGAAACATGCTTCTGAATCATCAAAATTCGTAAAGGATCGATCATGTTTCATCGATATGTGCAAATAAATCAATAATACAAATGGTTTAAAAGACTTGTGTCTGCGGTATTTGCCCTTGAAATGAAAGATTTATAAATTAAATACAATAATACAATATTATCATTAAATTAAAACGTGGAAAAATTATATTTTTTTAAAAGCTTATGGTCAACTCTCAAAGGAGATGTAACATAATTATATATACTAGAACGTCTCTGTTATTTTATACAGTCAGATGAATATTGCACTTGAAAAGAATGATATGTTCCTAAACAAGATAGAAAACTGCTTTTTAAGGAAGGTTCTAAACGTTTAACAATAATTAAATGTGATAGCGCCAGCATATACAAGCATATTCCTTTTATATAGATATTTTGGAAGTATTCTTTAATGTTTAAAAATTGTTATCAATAACTATGTAAGCTAAAATAGATCATTTTCAATAAAATATACTTAAATGTTTAGAATCAACTGCAAATATTTAGCTTCATTTGTAAATCTTTTGTTTCTTGAAGCATACTAAAATTTTCGACATTATGGACTTTCTAAGAACGATTTAAGTCGCAAAACCTTGTCATTTTATCCTATGGCTTGGAGATCAGTGTGTAACAGTTTTCATGCTATCGAAAACGTTAAGTACTTGAAATTGACCACATTCATTTAATCTTTAAATTCGATAGTGATTGTGTGTATCATTTTTAAAGTATTTCTAAAAGGAACGATCAATATCATTGTGTATTATCTTTATTTTGAGCTTTAGCAAGGGAATAACATGCATATTTCCGATTATTGAAGATCGTCCTGCAAGACATTGTTATGGTTTTCTTCGTTGGGCAGTTGTAGGTGATTTTCTTGTTGCTTTGTCTGCCATTTAGACATTGAGTACTTTTGTTATAGTCATTAATTTTACTTTTATCTTTTCTGTGTTTAACTTATTTCAACTTTGGTAACCATAGCATTTGTTAGAATTTTGCTTGGGATTCATTTCATTTACAATGTCTCGTTTTCAAGGAATGTAAACATCTATTTATTAACCGAAAAGTGTAAAATTCTACAAAAAAGGGAAAACATACCCCAGTGGGGCTTGAACCTTTGACAGACATAAACTTTAGAAAAGAGGTTCCGCATTAAGTATCTAATATCAAAATGTGAAAAGCATGCGCATTGTTTAATTAATTGTCTTTGAACTAGAAAACGTTCATGACTTTAAGTTAATTAAAGAGATGTGTTACAGGGTTTTCAAGGTTTTTGCATGTTTAAAATGAAATCAGATAAAAATGTTAGACCCAGTTGGCGGTAAATTATGTTAATTGGTCAATAAATTTTATATAAAAAAAATGTTTTCAATTCATTTTTGCAATGGAAGATTATGTAGTGTTTTTGTATTGTATTCAATATTAAATAATGTACATTTTATTAGTGTCAAGTCAAAGATAACTGTCAAAAAATGATTTAATGAAACAGTGTCAATTTGATGTTGTTAAACCATTTGTTGCTTATATTTTATATCATAGACACGCTGTTTTGATACATTAAATAATAAAGAATATACCGTCAAGTTGTTTCAAGCCAAAACAAAATAGCCTGTAAACTTCGGCTTTAATAATCGCTGCCTTGCAACTGTGATGTTATTTCATGTTTATGCAGTCCACTTCGTTAACGTAAATACTGTTTTCAAATGTTTTATATAAACATCTTTGACACTTCGCCACCAATGATACCCGTTGTGCGAAAGACATAGCTCCTTCCGAAGCTTAGAGGTTGAAATTTAAAGTTGAAACTGTTATCCATTGCTTTGTTAATACATATAAAGTCAAAATTATAAAGCATAAATGTATCCATAATTTCAAGTCTGTGTGCTTAAAGTTGTATGCTAAGTTTACATATAGACATATAGCAGAATAAAAACTATTAAATAGAATTTAATCATTTTTTGCATTACAAAATTATGAAAGAAACAAATTATAAGCAAATAACAAGATTGCATTTGTAAAAAATGCTATGCCACCGCATAAATACAACACTAAAATAGTAATGTAGGAACACATTTTTTTTGTTTTGACCCAAGGGCTTTAATTTGAATAATCTTGCTAAAGGTTCACTACACAATGTTTACTGCAAAATGTCTCATCTCTAGCCTTTGTCAATTCGAGAAGGTTTTTACTATATACATGTAAGGAAAACCTATGACCCCGGGGCAGGGCTAGTTTTGACACTAGAGGCAAAATTTGAACAACTTTGGTAGAGTACCTATAGATGATATCATATACCAAATATCAAAGCTCTAAGCCTTGTATCTTCAGACAATAAGATTTTTTAATTTTTTACTATATGTACATAGTGAAAATCAATGACCCCCGGGGGTGGGGCCAATTTTGACCCCAGGGCTATAATTTGTTCAATCTTGCTAGAGGTTCACTACACAATGTTTCACGCAAAATATCTAACCTCTAGCCTTAAAATTAAAGTTTGTCAATTTAGAGAAGGTGATTTTTTAAGTTTTTACTATATACATATGAGGAAAAACCTATGACCCCCGGGGCAGGGCTAATTTTGACACTAGAGGCAAAATTTGAACATTTTTGGTAGAGTATCTATAGATAATAACACATACCAAATATCAAACCTCTAAGCCTGGTACCTTCAGACAAGAAGGTATTTTAGGTTTTTACTATATGTACATATAGTGAAAATCAATGACCCCCGGGGCGGGGCCGATTTGGACCCCAGGGATATAATTTGAACAATCTTGGTAGAGGTCTACCAGACAATGCCTTATGCAAAATATCTAAGCTCTAGGCCTTTTGGGTCTTTACAAGAAGATTTTTTAAATTTATTCTTATAATTCCTTTTGGTTGCCATGGCAACCAGAATTCTACATGGAATGAAATTCTTTGAACAACTTTGGAAGGCCTTCACCCAAGGAACAATCCTGCCAAGTTTGGTTGAAATTGGACTAGTGGTTTTTCACAAGAAGATTTTTTAAGTTCACTATATAATCTATATAACACACACACACACACAAACAAACACACAGGTGAATCGCTATATGCCACCGCATCGCAGATGCTGCGGTGGCATAAAAACATAAATATTAACGGTCTAGTTTTATAGTTATCTGCCCATTAATCTGACGATTTGCTTATTTGTTGAAACTGTTATCCATTGCTTTGTTAATACATATTAAGTCGTAGTTATAAAGCAGAAATGTATCCGTAATTTCAAGATTGTGTGCTTAAAGTGGTATGCTAAGTTTACATATATTACAAACAGCAGAAAGAAAACTATTAAATATATGAATTTATGCTAAGTTTACATAAAGACAAATACCAGAACGAAAATTATTCAATCAATATATGAAAAGTTTGCATTTAAAATAATGATAGAAACAGTTTTAAGTAAATAAAAAATAAATATCACCGGCCTTGTTTTATAGTTATCTGCCCATCAATATGACAATTTTGCTTATTTCAAGGTCAGATAATAAATTATCAAGGTTAGCAAGGCCATATTGTCCCGATTTCCATGTACCCGACTTGATTTCAAGTATTTGTGCAATTTTTCAAGACTTAATAGTGAATAATGTGTCTTCTTTACTTAAATGTTAATTTCCTTCCTCACAAATAAACATTTTAATTCAGTTGTTATCCAACCAACACGGGTACTTTTATTTGTTATGATGTGGCGCGCTGAATAATTATTTTCTTCTTATCGGAATTAAACAAACGCTGTCTGTCAATTGTGACAGTAAAGAGTTTCTGAATCATGGAAATTCGTAAAGGTTTGATCAGTACCATATTCATAAAAACTGGAAGTAGAAAAATACATAGACATCCTAGAAAAGCAGGGCATTATAACAAAAGTCAACACATCATAATAGGTTATTGTGTCTTTGTTAAAATGTCTGGAGTAAGAATATGTTAAGATTTCAAAGTCATCGTAAATCCGCTTATAAATGTAGATAAATTTAATTTCTAAAAATATAGCCTACTTTTTAAGAATTTTCAGTCTACGCTAAATCTTTCATGGAATTGTGACAAATTACTTACAAGCGGATTAAAAACTTATGTATGAGTTTTATGCCCCTGAAATGACCTTTACAAATTATAAAAAAAACAACAATGGCCGTTTGTTTAAGAAATCATACTGATGTATAAATTAAAAAACATACTACAATAAAATAAATTATTATAAATTAAAACTTGAATTGGTAAAATTACAAAATTTTCATAAGCTTATGGTCAGCTCTCAAAATAGGTGTGACCTAGATAGTCTCTGTTATTTCATGCATACTAATATTACACTTGAAAAGAATGATATGTTCCGGAACAAAATACAAAACTGTTTTTGGAAGGTTTAAAACGTTTAGTAATGATTTAGTGCTACGCAATTCGTTCTTAAAACGATATACAAACATATTTTTTCATACAAATATTTTGGAAGTATTATTATTTTCACAATTGTTGACGATAACTTTGTAAGCTACAGGCAGCAGATAAATATTTTTCAATAGTATGAACCTTATTGTTGATAATCAACGGTCGGATTTTAGCTTTATTTCTAAAGTTATATGGATATTCTAATAACAATTATAATCGCAAAACTTTGTGATTTAATCATATAGCCTTTAGATCAGTTTATAACAGTTTTCATATTACGCGTGTGACTGATTTCATGAAATTGGAATGCCTGTGTCATATGGAGACGATTATGGTTAGTTTCTGTAAAGAATTTTTAAACAAGAAGCGCCGCAATGCGACAAAAACCAAATTTTCAACTACCAAGTTTTTTTTATGTGACAGTAATAAATAGGTTTAAGTGCACTAAAGTTATTGAGTAGATTCTGAAAATTCTATTGTAAGCAAATGACCTCGACCTTGCTCCAAGATATTTAAGTGGCAATCTTAAGCTGCCACACAGCAAGTTTGGTGTCAAAAGGTCAAAGCAAACTCATATTTTTACGTAAAAAACTGAATACATTAACCTTGATTACAGATACCTGTGAGGCAATCCAAAGCGGTTTCTTGATATAAGCTAACCATACATCAAGTTTGGTGTCAATAGGCCACAGCAAACTCAAATTATTGAGCGGAAACTGAATTCCTATTTTAAGTAACAGTGACATTGACCTTTACTATTGACACCTGGGTAACAATTCCAATCTGCCTCTTGATATAACCTACACATACACCAAGTTTGGTGTCAATATTCCAAAGCAAACTCAAGTAATTGAGCGGAAACTGAATTTCTATTTTTAGAACCAGTGACTTTGACCTTGATCACAGACACCCGGGTAAATTATATGAATCTTACACTGGCTGCAGGTACAGACCGGAATATCTAGCTCGAGGGTGACTGTTTACTGCGGTAACGAGGCTCTGCCGAAACAGTTACCCGAGAGCTAGATATTCCCGTCTGTACCGACAGCCGGTGTTTGATTCTTTTTCTTACATATTACATATCAATTATTTTCAGAACAGAAATTACGAAAACGGATATTCTAATTATAGTAGCGTATGAACTTTAATACTGTTAAATCACCCCAAAGATGTGTTGCCTGTTTTTAAATTTGTCATATGCAGGGTCCCCTTTCAAATTTTAATATAATAACTAGCAGTTTTTCCCATTGTTTTCTCGTTTAGAGTACATGCACTTTCTATTCTTATTCACAAGCGTGACAGGTTGCATAATATATCATTCATTTGAGGTTAAAACTTTGCGTCTTAACATTCCTTGAAAATATTATCTCTTAGTTATATAAGTGACATTATGCCCATCCAAGTTATTTAGTGAGTCAAAATAATTTGCCATTACTCTTTTTCATTTTATTATTTTAGTCGCCTGAATGATAAATAGCTACCGTGGCACGTAAGAATCGCTAAAATATCTGCAAGAATTTACCTGTAACAGTTTAATTTTAAAAAAGGGTCGAGCAATATTTACTTAGACAGATTTCATGCTTAATTTTTTTATCACTTGTTGCTAACTCACCGTTATAACAGTCAGTCTTTTGAAATATAACATTCATTTTTTATACCATTTCTGCTCTGTGGTGTAAAGTTGTAAACCTTATTAAAAACAAGAATTTGTAACAGAGTTACCAACGTCCCCCGCCCCGGGAGTTTTATATGAAGCATAAAATTTTGCTATTTCAAAAGATTGAGGTATGGATCTCAGGACATTCAGTCCAAAATTATGATCAATGCTAGATCTGCAAATGTAACAATAAATTTGTTAAAAAAATAAAATGAAACACGGAATTTAAAAATCTATCTGTTAAGTTTTGACCTCTAAGTGTGAACTTGACCTTGGAGGTAGGGGAGCAGGTGTTGTGCATGACATAACGTCTTATTATTGTGACTATTTGTGCCAAGTTATTTCAAAATCCCTTGAACTATGAAGAAGTTCTAGATTCAACACAAAATATACCCTATAACAGACTATGTTAATTTTTGACCTCTAAGTGTGACCTTGACCTTAGAGGTAGGGATGCAGGTGTTGCGCATGACACATCCTCTTATTATAGTGACTATTTGTGCAAAGTATTTTCACAATCCTTTGATCTATGAAAAAATTATAGACCTGACACAAAATATACCCTGTAACAGACTATGTAAGTATTTGACCTCCAAGTGTGACCTTGACCTTGGAGGTAGGTGACCGGTTTTTGCGCATGACACATCATCTGATTATTGTTAACAATTATTGCAAGTATTTATTAAAGTCCTTCATAGATAAGAAAGTTATGGACTGGACACGACATATACCCTCAAATACACAATGTTGACCTTGAATGAGCAAGTGTGACCTTGACCCTGAAGGTACGGGTCTGGTTGTTGCGCATGACACATCGTCTTATTATAACAAACATTTGTGCCAAGTTATCTCAGATTCCTTTGATAAATGACAAAGTTATGGACCGGACACGAAATATACCCTGTAACAGACTATGTTAATATTTGACCTCCAAGTGTGACCTTGACATTGAAGGTAGGTGACTGGTTTTTGCGCATGACACATCGTCTGATTATTATGAACAATTATGGCAAGTATTTACAAAAACCCTTCATAGATAAGAAAGTTATGGACCGGACACGAAATATACCCTGTAACAGACTATGTTAATATTTGACCTCCAAGTGTGACCTTGACCTTGAAGGTAGGTGACTGCTTTTTCCGCATGACACATCGTCTGATAATTGTGAACAATTATGGCAAGTATTTACAAAAATCCCTTCGTAGATAAGAAAGTTATGGACCGGACACGAAATATACCCTGTAACAGACTATGTTAATATTTGACCTCAAAGTGTGACCTTGACCTTGAAGGTAGGTGACTGGTTTTAGGGCATGACATATCGTCTGATTATTGTGAACAATTATGGCAAGTATTTACAAAATCCCTTCATAGATAAGAAAGTTATGGACCGGACACGACATATACCCTCAAATAGGCAATTTTGACCTTGAATGAGCAAGTGTGACCTTGACCCTGGAGGTAGGGGTCTGGTTGTTGCGCATGACACATCGTCTTATTATAATAAACATTTGTGCCAAGTTATTTCAAATTCCTTTCATAAATGACAAAGTTATGGACCGGACACGAAAGTGTGACGGACGGACAGACGGACAGACGGACGGACAGACGGACAGACGGACGGACGGAGCCTTTTTCTATATCCCCCTTTTTTCTTCGAAAAGGCGGGGGACAATAATGTGTAGGTTTCTTTTTCAGAGTTCTGCATTTATTAAAGAACGCTAAAATAAGTAAATGTTACACCAAAATGTATAATTAAATCTTACCTGGTGAACATACATCGCCTACTGGTCTCGGACCTGAAATGAAATACACACCAAATTATCGACAATAGTGATGGTCTTCTTTAAATTTCAATGAATGAAGGTAAAATGTTACTGCTTAATCTGTCTTCATAGCTGAAATGACTAATGTTTTAAGATATATTAAAGGTAAATACTGCCATTTCATGGCCACTTGCAAGGACCACATTAAAATGGTAGAAGATAAAAATAAGAACTTATGAACATATATACTCCTCTAAAACAATATATAAAACCAAATGCCTAGACATCAATTAAGATTTAGGTTATGAATATATACATGTACACGATTGAAACACCAAACTACGTCAGACAGATATTCTTGGCCGCTGTCCACGTAAGACTTAATCCGCATTACTCCCTATAGTAAGTATTTTAAGTATATGTTAGTGTTCAGCCGTGCTGTTCTACAGAAATTAGAAACTTCGACGGTAGCGATAGCGACAGGAGAATGTTTCTTATTTTGTAGAACAGCTACGGACAGACATACAAGGCGGCGACTATATGATTTCCCTTCGGGAGTATAAAAATGAATTCAATAACATAGTATTATGATATATAGTCATCATTACAAACAGTACAAACTTTCAAAGAATAAAATTGAATCAAAATAATGCAAAGGCATTTGTATTGTCAAGTATAATTGTTACGAGGGATATCTTTTCTGTGCACAACAATGATTCCTTTGAAAATTCTATTATTAAAATCCAAATGGTTATTTATATTTCAGATGATAAGATATACACTTTTCCTAAACGATCTAGGAAAATTTCAAAAAATAAATTTAAAATTCTATTACAGTTTTAAGAACTATTTACCAAATACGGCAATAATTATTCGTTTATTACGAAAGAAAAACTTAACTTCATCTGATAACCATTCACTTTCTATTCTTATTCACAAACGTGACAGGTTGCATAAAATATCATGTATTTGAGGTAAAGACTTTGCGTCTAAACTCTCCTTGAAAATATTATCTCTTGGTTATACAACAAACCCTCGATCATAATGACTGTCATTGCAAAATTATGAATAGATGATGTTCGTTTGTATCAGATTTTGTCTGATAAAGAAGCTATAGGTATGGTATCAAATATGTGAAATTTTTACATAATACTTCTTCGATTATATCACTGGATGATTACATGCATTTTGAAAATGGTATAAAGTGACATTATGCCCATCCAAGTCATTTAGTGAGTCAAAATAATTTGCCAGTACTCTTTTTGATTTTATTAATTGTCGCATGAATGATAAATAGCTACCGTGGCACAAGAGAATCGCTAAAATATCTGCCAGAATTAACTTGTAAATTAAGAACTGTTATGTTTTATGATGATTCTACGTAATTTAAAATTGTTTAGGTTACCCACACAAATGGACACTACAAGGAACTGAAAATTGTTATGTTCTTTTAGAAAACCTTATCTGAGTCTTATCATGTGAAACTTCAATGCTAAGAGCTTAGTTAGATATATGGCATAAAGTCACACTGCGAGTCACTTAATCTATACAGATGTATATAAAAAATCAAGTCTTATTATGTGAAAGTACAAAGCCCAGAGCTTAGATTTTGTTATATAGCATCAGGTTTGCATATATCTACAAATGTTATACTATGAAAATTAGGTTAAAAATTTGTCCTGCCTCAGGAGTCACTTGCTTATTGTAGACTTAGGTATAGGAAAACACCTCTTATATTTTGTGGTTAATAATAATAAGCTTGTTTTCCTGACATATAGCATTGCTTAGAAAACTTCAAGAACAGTTAAATAAATCATGTATCGAGGGTAAAAATGCCAGTAAGATATTGTTTAATCTTTGTTTTCTGCATATAATAATTAAAATCATTAGTTCGCTACATAAAAGCTAAATCTTCTGAAGCTACCTTGTTTTGATATAATTACTTAACAGAATTGGTACAAAAAGACGGTGCAAAACTTTAAAACTTTAGAAGGAAAATGTTGTATCACCACAGATGAACATCAGCTGTTCAGTTACAAATGCAAATTACTCGGTGATGTCCATTATGTTCGTGTTGTTATTGCTTGGGTGGACTTTATACAATTATGAGAGGAATACTCATTCAAGATACCGTCTTAACTAGAAATTGTATCCAGTAAATCTAAACTAGCAAATTACGAAATGTTACTTATTATTTCTATACCTGCTTAGATGAAGTGAATGGCAAGAAAGTAAACACTAAAAATTCGAATTCTTCTTTGGAAGCAATCACGTTCCCTCATATAATACCAGTATAAATGAGTATAAATGATCAAGGCAACAGAACGAAATAATAACATTTCGAAAGTAAGTCGAAAGGGCTCGTTTCACCATCAATCTGAATTAAATTATTTTATGCAACAAACAACGACAGCGTCAGCAATTTAATTTAACAAATTATCATACTTAACACTGATAGCATTAATTAAAACTTAGCATTTTTAGATAAATTTATGAGGTTTGTATATTTCGCCTGCATATTTAGTTACAGACGTCCTGAATGCGTATCTAAAATATTGTATATGTCACAATTGCCTGTGTATTTAACACAAAAACTTCTTGAATGTACAGTTCAACTTATGAATATTAAAAGTTTGTGCTTAAATGGGTAAAACAACATTTACCTTGATTTTAAAAAGCACGTGTTTGAGGGGTGATCAGAAAATATGAAGACTTTTGCTTCAACTGTAGTTTCTGTATTTGATGTTAGAGGGCTGACAAACTAAACGGGTTATATTTA
The DNA here is from genome assembly GCF_026571515.1 of Ruditapes philippinarum. Lineage (NCBI taxonomy): Eukaryota > Metazoa > Mollusca > Bivalvia > Venerida > Veneridae > Ruditapes > Ruditapes philippinarum. Next base: position 67,902 of record NW_026852951.1, read on the forward strand.
TCGTAAAATCAAATTAGCACCATGAACATATTTGTATATACGTATAATTTCAGAAGTTATGTGACTATAAAAAAGATGCAAAGTATTACCCGGAGCAATGCAATGTTTTAAAAATGTTGCTACATTCACTTATTTTTTTAAATATATATTCTTAAATTTCGCATAAACTTGCTTATGTCGTAATGTCAACTGGACAGTTTGATGTATTTGTTTTGGTAGGGTTTACTTCGCACCAACAAAGTAGAGGTTACATGGCGATTTTCCAGATTTACTGGTGGAAGAAAAACCTCACGTGCCTCTCCGTGGATTATTCAAGGCACGAACTGGCACCTGAATAGAATCACCAATTACATTTTGTTTAGTTCCGTCCATTGTTTTCTCGTTTAGGGCAAACGCTTTCTTTTACTTTAGGACCTTACGCTGCTTTTTATGGAATGGCACAAAAGCGTTATATTAAAGGTTCCATGACAACCGCCATATGAACACGTCTGCGGATGTTAATAAATTCAAAATTTCACCATTTCCATGCTTAAAGCAGCATGCAACCAGATTCATGTTAATTTTCATGAAAATGTTAAAAAATATATTTTGAAATGAAATATTGTTAAGTGAACAAAAACATAGTTTACACAATGCTAGCAGCACTAGCAACCTACGAAAATTACCAAGCTAGGTCAAAATAAGCAAAGATAGCAATTACTGCGTTAGTAACGCAATATAAATATTGAAACGAATACTGCAAAATTATTTCTTAATCACACAACTTATGTAATTTTTTACTTTGTGTCAAGTTTTGGTTTCACTTAATCTGTGATTATTGATATTCCGAGCGGTACTTATGATTATTAGTAAAGAATTGCTGCACTCCTCGGAATTGCTGCGTTGCTTAGACTTGCTGCACTATTTGATTTGCTACACTGTTTGACTTGCAGCACTATTGGACTTGCCGCAATATTGGACTAGCTACACTCCTTCCTTGGACTAACTGCAGTATAAGACTTGCTACTATGTTTGACTTGCTGTATTATTGGACTTGCTGCACTATTAGACTAGCTGCGCTCCTTGGGCATGCTGCAGTATAGGACTTGCTGCAATATTAGACTTGCTGCACTATTGGACTTGCTGCATTATTGGACTTGCTGCACTATTGGATAATCTCACTAAAACTTGCTTCTTTTCTAGGAAGCGGACATCTCTAAGATTAGCTTCTTTTCTGGGAAGCGGACCGTTTTAAGACTTGCTTAGCTTCTGGAAAGCAGACCGTTGTTAAGGCTTAACTCTTCAAAGGTTAGTTTTATTTGGTTCCTTCACTGGACCGATGAGTTGCTCACCAAAAGTAGACTTGCTTAAAATAAGCTTTCTGACAATATTTTAAGCTTCTTTCGAAATCAAATTCTTTACTTTTTTTATTTCCAATTTCTAGAACGCCATAATTGTGACGTCACGTCAAAACAAAAAATAATAAAAAATGGCGGACATTTTCGTTTCTTTTTATAAATAAATGGCTAAAATGACACTTTGATCTTAAATCATTTTACTTTTCTTAAAAGTTTGGTACATTTTTCTCAAGTTATGTTTTAAAATATTTTTGTTCATCTGGAGGCATGCAGCTTTAAATGCTGAATTCTGCTAAAGCTGGTGCTGGGGGTTGGGGAGGGTAATTTGCACACGACAGTACCGTCCACGAGAGGCTCAATCAAACCGAGCCTGTAACATATATTTGGTGGAACTACAATGCCTATCTTTAAATATTTGTTATGTATACCATTCGTGACCTCTTCAAAATTGATATAAATTATCAATAAATAATAAACTACAATACCAAGCGCTAAGATATATGACATAACGACACTCTAGGAGTCACTTAATTTATGTAGACGTAAATAAAAACAATTTAAATCTTATTGTGTGAAAGTACAAAGCCCAGAGTTAAGATATATGGTATGTAGCATCAGTTTTGCAGATTTCTACAAAAGTTATACTATGACCATCAGGTAAACAAAATTGACCTGCCTCGGGACGCACTTGCTTATTGTAGACTTAGGTAAAGGGAAATACCTTTAATTTTTTGTTTAATAATAAGCCTGTATACTTGGCCTATAGCATTGCCTAGCAAATCTCTATCAAACAATTAAATGAATCATGCATTAAAAAATGCTACTGCCTTAGAGGTCATATAGTATTATAAGGATAATTAAGATAAAGCATTTTAATACAAGTTTCTTGAAATAATACCTACATTTATTGAAATACTATTTTTGATTACTCAAACAAATTACCATTCTGGCGAATATATCCCTGCTTTTGAGGTTATATTGTTTTTTATACTTTCCAAAACAAATGATTTTCCTACAATTATTTTTGAAGACAAAAAGGCGTCGTGCGTTTAACAGTACCATAAATTCATCTCAATGTATAATCGCAAAACACATAAACAAAACAGTGAAAAGCTGCATCAACTTAATTTTTTAAAAAAAAGAAAAAAATGTTTATGTTCATAATCGACATGTCATGTTAAAAATGATATTAATTTAAGAAGCATTTTATGCTAAAAACGACTTTATTTCTAAATTCAAAGTTTTACCATTGCATGTATAAATGAATTTTGCTTAAGGCGCTGCTAGGAGCGTGGTCGGTAGTTTGCAATTGACAGTACCGTCCATGAACAGGCTCAATCAAACTGAGCTTGCATTTTTCAATTTTGCCGTTTTGTGCTTTCCATAGGGATTGTTATATCGTTTAATGGAGAAAAAAGTATATTTTCATATATTAAGATAAATCATTAACATAAATAATTTCTGGGTCCAAACCATTCTGTTAGGTGTCAATTATGTTGGTTTTTGCATTTGTGCATGTGAAGTTCTTTGAAAGTATCAATGTTTTAAAATAAACTCATTTGTTTCAAGACCAAAACAGTTTATACACTAATCAACAGGTCAGTGTAGTATGAACTTAAAGATTATCAATATGAAAGATGCGTTTAATAGCAGAACATGTGGTATTGCTACAATTAAAGCAATACAAACTAAAACTTATGAAACCGCAATCAAATCACGTTAACAAATAAATCCTTCCACATGTAAGTATCGTAATTCAGGTTTGCAAATGAATCATTTTTAATTGAATTGGAGCCGTTTAAAATTACTATTTACTTTGATTCCTAGGATTTTGATATACAGTTATAAGAAATTTCAAAACCATAACAATCTAGAAAAAGGCAGCTCCATCGCAGAGTAAAGATCAATAAGAGAACATTATGTTCATAAAAGGTAGCCCTTGAGAATATCAAGCTAAACGGGAAAACTGCAGATAAATAAGGTAAAGCACCGAAGAGAAGAATTCGTCGAATCAGGTGAAGTAAATGATTCCAAATGTTAACCAGGGGACAGTTTCATTTATTATTAAGTATGACAGACGTCCAATTCCTTTTTCATTCCATGTAGTTACTAAACAAATGTGCTCATTGATCTCTTGCATACGCCCTGAAATCTTAAGTTATGCAACTAAGACAAATTTCAAAGTGTAAACATTAAAAAAGGACAATAACTCCAAAATAAGGCAATGCAGAGTACCGGTTCTTTTTCACTGCACATCTACCCATTGAGATCTATCTACCTACACAGTTTCATTTTGATATCTCTTACAGTTTTTAGAGTTATTACACTGCCTGCATGCCCTCTACACTTTAAAAAAAACCAACAAATATGACATTCTTCGTTTATTACGACAGAAAAGGATTATCTAAATTTACTTAACTTTAACTGATAGCCATTCACTTTCTATTCTTATTCTCAAACATGAACGTTTGCATAACATATCAATTAATAGAGTTCAAGGCTGTGCTTCTTAACTCCCCTTGAAAATACTATCTCATGATTATATGATGAACCCTCGATCATAATGACTAATTGTCATTGCAAAAAATAAGAATTTAAAATGTTTGTTTCAGTTCTATCAGGTTTTGTCTTATATTGTAGCTATACTTATGGTATCAAATTTGTGACAGTTTTACATAGTACTTTCCATTAAATCACTGTACTATTAAATGCATTTTAAAAATTGTTTGAAATGAAAATAGCCCATTCAAGTGGTTTTGTGAGTGAACAGGTCAGAGTAAAAAAAAATTGCCATCACTCCTTTTGATTTTATTAATTACGTTCCATGGACATCACATTTTTAGATTTGTTATGTATTAAGTATGTATTAAGTTTGAGATATAACATACATAACTGCTCATTCTTCCTGAACCTTCATCAACCAGTAAATTCCTAGCAGGCATTTTATCTTGGACACACTTGGCAGAGTGCGAGAACGGAAATGATGAAGACAGTTAAGATTCACTGAGAATCAAAACATTTTTCAAGGCTAGCCAAAATAGGGAACCAAACGATATCCTAATATGTAGGTGATAAGATTTCGGTGCTCACGAAATATTTCAAAATCATGCACGATATCTTTTGCCATTATACATACCATGGTGTAGCGAACCTTCATCAGCAATCAAACTTTTGGGGTTTAACTTCATGAAGAAATACAACATCTTAAAGAGAAAAAACTAACCTAACATCTACCAGGCAACTTTTTTTATCGAAAAATGGGAATGGGATCAACAACTTCATTCAATACCAGCGTATCCAAAGCACACCGACCTTCCCTCAACGAAACAACAAACTAGCTTGGAATACAACACAGCATCGTCAGCAAAATCAACCACAGAATGGGAAATGGGGAGGGAATATTAAATGTAAGTACAATTAAAAAATTTATATAAGTGTCCAAAACACAACAGAAATTGTCCATGCTTGTAAGATAGCTGATAATATTAGCATATGGAAAACCATTACAACTGACAAATGGATTTAAAATAACATCCGATGTTGTTAAGTTGAATAAAATGAAATTCCAATTTGAAAGCAATTATTCCTAACCTATTAACTAAAGAGGGATTGAGAACGAACCTAATAGATTTTGTGACAGGAACTGTCACAGGTGATGGCAAAGCAGGGCTAATTAAATACTGAACGCAGTAAGGAAGACAATCTATGAAAGAAACATCAATTATGATTATATATATCGCTGTATCAGTATCAAGAAAGCACTCAAATGTTTTATATTTTGCACAACATAATATGCATATGATCTTGTAATAAATGTTAAACAGACATTTCTATGCCTATGCTATGAAAAAGACAGCAATTTGATATCTGAAGTCAATCCCTTCAAAAACAAAAAAATGATAAGAGCAAATTTTTTTTTTGAAGATTTTAAAGTAAAATTATAAGTTCAAAGACCAAATTACTCTTGAAAAAAATATGCTACAGTCATGAACCTTGTCATGCATTATGTGAGTAATGACAAAGAACAACAAGCAATTATCATAGTATTGCAAGCAATCCATAAGTCCCCTACCGGTAAGAGCCCAAGCAACATTCTGAAGGGCCATTGGCCATTCACTTAGGTTCCTATTTTAAGTAAATTTGTTGAAAAAGTTCTTTAAAAGTGATCACAGGAAACAGTTTTTATGTACAGACAGACGGACTGAAGGACACTCTAAAGTTATTTTTTAAACATCCCTGTTATCAAAATATAACATTTTTAAAATCCTATCGTGATTGAAGAAGTTGGAGTAAAAATTACCAATTTCTCAAAAAAAAGTCTAAGTTCAAAAGGGGCATAATTCTCCCTAATAGTCTTGCTAGAGTATTGAACACTCACAAATGTTTAGTGACAATAAGAAACATTTATATGAAGTTTGAAGTAGATACATTCAGAAAAAGAAGTTATTAAAAAAAAACAATGTTTTTTTAATGAAAATTTTAAGTTCAAGGTAGGTAATTCTGATAAATTTTGTGCTAGAGTTGTAAACCTTGTCACATATGATGTGGTTGATGACAAGCAACTTATATTTAAAGTTTGAAGAAAATACCTTAAGAAATAAAGAACTTATAGTGAAAAAACTTAAAAACTAGAATCAGAAATCTTGAAATTCAGTCTATTTGTTGCCATAGCAACCAGAATTTTCAACATAGGAAGATAAAAAAGGATGTGCATAATTTCCATACTGCCATCTACCCATATGTCAAGTTTCATAAACATATTTTCAGTACTTTTTGTGTTATCACTGGATCCAGGTTATGTGTAAAATTTGCCATATTTTCAGTCTATTTGTTGCCATAGCAACCAGAATTTTCAACATAGGAAGAAAAGAAAAAGACGTGCATAATCTCCATACTGTCATCTATCCATATATCAAGTTTCATAAAAATATTTTCAGTACTTTTTGCGTTATCGCGGGATCCAGGTTATGTGTAAAATTTGCCATATTTTCAGTCTATTTGTTGCCATAGCAACCAGAATATTCAACATAGGAAGAAAAGAAAAAGACGTGCATAATCTCCATACTGCCATCTATCCATATATCAAGTTTCATTAAAATATTTTCAGTACTTTTTGCATTATCGTGGGATCCAGTTTTGTGGACGGACGGACTGACGGACGGACAGACGGACTGACTGACGGACGGACGGACGGACGGAGGGTAAACCTAAAGTCCCCTCCGGTAAACCGGTAGGGGACTTATTATTTATCTTAGGTCTAGAGTAGATACTTTTTATAACACAAAAATAATACTAAGAATCGATTTATAAATGAAATCTAAGTTCAAAAATTAAATAAAGTTTATTCTGGAAATACAGGTGCTTGCGTTTTATAACTCTTAGTATCCATATGGCAAGAGGTTATAATTAAATAACATTTGCTAATATGAATTCAAAGTTCAAGGTGTAATAGTTCTGAAAATAGCCACGCTAGAGTTATGAACATGTGTGTAATGATAAGAAATATATATTTGAAGTTTGAAGAATATACCTTAAAAATACAGGGTAATAATATTTCAAAGTTCAAATGGAGATAAAGCTAAAACAATTGCTTCCAAAGCAATGGACCTTGTCATTTAAGTAGTGGTTGATGATAAGGAGTATGAATTTGAAGTTTGAGGTAAAAAACTAAAGAAGTTAAAGTAAAAAAAACAACATTTTCAAGTAACAAAAAGTTCATGGGGAGATAATTCTTCTTATATTGGAATCTTGTCACAAAAGATGTGGAAAATAATAAGGGACATAAATTTATAGTTTGAAGTTAAACCCCTAAGAAATAAAAATAAAGTAAAGAATCAATATAATGACACTGAAATGTTTACATTTTGTCAAACGACACATGACAAAATTATAGAAAAGGGTTGATCCCACAGAAGCAGGGAAAGCAAAAAATTATAAAGTGTCGAATTGATTGAGTCTATTTATGATAAAATATGAACTAGCAACATTTCTTTCCAGTTTAAATCCAGTGTGTATTTACTATAGTTATGATTGTTTTAATGATTGTTTAATATATGTTTAGGATCTTTAGATACGCTGTATTGTTACTTTAAATTATTAAGATTATACGGTAAAGTTGTTTCAAGCCAAAAACGAAATAGCCAAAAACTTTCGACTTTAAGAAACGTTGCATTGCATTATATTTCTGCGTCTTTTCCTATTGTGATGTCATCATCAACTTTGTTCTCCCTTCCTCATAATTAACTTGATAGCAAACATTCATAGTAAAACACAAATTCTACCAGGGCGCATTTGAAAAAAAAACTTTATGCTTCTACAAAAATATAATTAATACCATTTTCGAAAGACTCCAATACTTAACTAAATAAAAATGAAATAAATAATATATATAATTGTAAGCAGGTGAAAATAAAATTTAAATACAGTAACTGTTATGTATTATGATTGTTTTTCTTATTTTCAAAGTATTCACTTCAAGGTAATATTTAACCAGTGTAACTGTCCAAATATTATTTTTCAAATTGTATAATAGATAGAAAAGATTATTTCGTCAAACATTCAGTTGTTAAGCGCCGATGAAAATTTTGCAAAGTCATAATTATTTTTTTCTATTTTAGTTTTGTTAGTAATGATACGATATTCTAACCAAAAAATATCGTGAAAGAACAAACTCACAAATCCATAAAAATTTACTGCTTAACATTCTATGAATCATTTGTTGATTTATTGATGCGTTTTCACTAAGTCAATGCGTATCCATATTAAGTTTGTGTTTATTTATCATTTTGAAAATAATATAATATTAATTATTCAATTCTGCTGAATGTTTTGAAAATAGCAAGCTTTGCTATTTTTGCATGTATTATTTCGGCGAATGAGTAAAACATGTGCTTTTCATACAAATTCAACATTTAACTATTTTGTTTTCGTAAGTAGTGATATTCTCATTTGATTATAAACTAAACAAGAGCTGTCGGAAGGACAGCACGCTCGACTATTCTAAGTGCTTGATAGTAAAAGAGCCTTAATAATGTTAAATTTTTTAAGTTCACAAAAGGACCTATGAGTACATCAATTTGACAGAAAAGGTAAAAAGGCTTGTTATTAAGATGTTTTATCAAGTAAATCACTGCTTTATTACTATGAATGCATAAAATTGTCCCAAAAAAGGCACAAACCCTTCAGTAGTTATTGAGATAACAGCTTACAAGCAAAACTTTACCATGAATTTCTAAGTTTAAAAAGGGGAGAAAAATCATCCTAAATGCAAGATAGAATTATGGATCTTTGTCAGTGACCTACAATTATGACCCTAAATGTGAAGTTTTAGATAAATATCTTTAATATGTATTGAGATATGTAAAATTGTTACTATAAAAAAAGTATTTTAAATTTCAAGTGAATATCTCAAGCAATAATTGAGATATTTGACTTTACAAAAAAACTTTAACCAAAATTTCTAAGTTCCAAAGGGGCATAATTCTGTCATTATTGTAGGCAGAGTTATCCAACTTGTCAATCTGATGTACCTTGTCACTATAAATAAGTATTGTAAGTTTCATTTGAATATCTCAAGCAATAATTGAGATATTTGACTTTACAAAAAACTTTATCCAGAATATCTAAGTTAAAAAGGGGCATATTTCTGTCAATATTGTAGGCAGAGTTATCCAACTTGTCAATCTGATGTACCTTGTTACTATAAATAAGTATTGTAAGTTTCAATTGAATATCTCAAGTAATAATTGAGATATTTGACTTTACAAAAAACTTTAACCAAAATTTCTAAATTAAAAAGGGGCATAATTCTGTCAATATTGTGGGCAGAGTTATCCAACTTGTCAATCTGATGTACCTTGTTACTATAAATAAGTATTGTAAGTTTCAATTGAATATCTCAAGCAATAACTGAGATATTTGACTTTACAAAAAACTTTAACCAAAATTTCTAAGTTAAAAAGGGGCATAATTCCTTCAATATTTTAGGCAGAGTTATCCAACTTGTCAATCTGATGTACCTTGTTACTATAAATAAGTATTGTAAGTTTCAATTGAATATCTCTAACAATAACTGAGATATTTGACTTTACAAAAAACTTTAACCAAAATTTCTAAGTTAAAAAGGGGCATAATTCCTTCAATATTTTAGGCAGAGTTATCCAACTTGTCAATCTGATGTACCTTGTTACTATAAATAAGTATTGTAAGTTTCAATTGAATATCTCAAGTAATAATTGAGATATTTGACTTTACAAAAAACTTTAACCAACGCAGACGCCGACGCGGACGCTGACGCCGACGCCGGGGCGACTACAATAGCTCTCATATTCTTCAATTAGTCGAGCTAAAAAGATGATTTCGTCAAACATTCAGCTGTTAAGGACCGATGAAAACTATGATAAGTCATAATAATCATAGCAGTACAATTTGTGACCTTGACTTTTTATCCCTTGATTCCTCAAACAATATGGGTCATGTACTGACGAAGACGAAATCACCTTTTAAGTTTTAAAGCTGAGGCACAATGATTGTTGAAATAAGAATAAATATAGTGTACGGACACTTAATTGAGCCATTTACCCCAAAACCAATAGCTGTCACCTATTAGACCAATAAACCTATAAAATTTAATCATCCCATGCATTCTCAAATTATTGACCTGAAACAATGTTCTGACGGACCAAAAGGCCGACAGACAGATCTTGTACAACAGTGATCAGTCTTTTGAAAATCCTTTTCTCGTTTTTAGATGTAATTATTATTTATCATTTATAATTTTAAAAAAACACAAAGAATTAAATACACAGATTTAGAATAAATGTCGATATTCTCCATCAAGGGAGATAATTAAATTCAATACAGTTATACTTTCCCCTTCGTGGGATCAGATAAAGATACAAGTGTGCAGATAAATTGTTATAGAAATGAGAGAATATATACACACATACCACCAGATTGATATGCCAGTCCAATTATGGCACAGCGAAACTGTATTGAATTTAATTATCTCCCTTTATAGATACTTTATCTGTCTAAATTCATTGTATCCTACGGATCTACTTGATCTTACGGGATCCAGTTGACTTTCGGAAATAAATATATAGTTCTCTGGTCCCAATCAGTGAAGAAGACAATAAAAATGTCATCGTTGATTTGTGTGACATGATAACAGAGAACAAACCGTATATATGCGAATAATGAGCCTGTTTCAATGTTTAGTGCAGTTTGTGACTGTATATAAAGCTGTTCTGAAAGCATCTTCTTTGTGATGGTGGATGGGCAGTGGCTATGCTTTCATGACTGTTCTGCTAGGCGTTGTGCCGTAATTGGACTGGCATATCGATGTGGTGGTATGTGTGTATATATTCTGTCATTTCTATATATATATATATATATATATATATATATATATGTGTGTGTGTGTGTATAGATCTACATTTTATTTGATAAGAATAAGTACAGCTATTGTAGTCACCTGAGCGTCCGTGTCGGTGTCGGCGTACATACTTATGTTTTAGTTTTTGTAATACCTCAAATATTTTCAAAGTCCATTGACATATGGCTTTGAAACTCTGAACACTTGTTCACCAACCTGTAGACAGGAGGAGGTAACTCTATCAAGCATTTTGACAGAATTTGTATTATTAGTAACAGTGACCTTGACTTTGATAACAGGCACATAAGTAGCAATCCCACCCTGCTTCTTGATATAATCTACCAGCACACCAAATTTGTTGTCAATAGGCTAAAGCAAACTAAAGTTATTGAGGGGAACTGAATTTTTATTTTTTGTAACAGAAACCTTGACCTTAATCACAGTCACCTGGGTAGCAATCCTAAGCCGCCTCTTGATATAACCTACCCATACAGAAAGTTTGGTGTCAAAAGGCCAAAGCAAACTCATGTTCTTGAGCGGAAAATGAATTTATATTTTTAGTAACAGTGACCTTGACCTTGATTACATACACCTGGGTAGCAATCCAAAGCTGCCTCTTGTTATAAGCTATCCATACACCAAGTTTTGTATCAATAGGCCACAAGCAAAATAAAATTATTGAGCGGAAATGAACAGACATCCTAGTATTTAACTTATTTTTAAAACCTTATCATGTTGCTTCAGTTTGTGCTATGTTGAATCCTCACTTGATTTGCAGCGCGCAATATTACAATCTATGTGATTGCAGACCTTCTGCTTCAATTAGATAGAGGATATTTGTTTGTTTATGTGTACGATGAAATTTTAACTCATCGAGTGGGCTTTAAAAACAGTATTCTCACGAGTGGCGTAGCCACAAGTAAGAATACTGTTTTTAAAGTTCAAGAGATGAAATAAAATTACATCTTACACAACAAACAAACAAATTTTCTTTTTATTTTATGCTTAAAAACAAGTTAAAACGAAATTTCTATAATATTAACGTGAATATTAAATCTGTTTTCCCTATTGAGAGCCCCATTTAGTCGGAATTTCTCATTAAATACAAGAAGTCTTGAGCTGACAATTTAGTTCAATAATCAACGTTAAATGAAGGTAATATTATTCATTTTATTAAAGAAATATGAATGATGGCTTGTTTTAATGATAAAAGCAAGGCCATCCTTAAAAAAATGTTTGTTTGCAGTAACCCGACCCAGAATTTTCAAGGTGGGTAGGTAGGTCGATTTTTTGTTTTTTTTATTGCTGTACTCCCAAATAAACATGGAATTTCAAAATGCTGGACAATATATGCTTTGATAATCTGGTAACAATTAATGAATTGATAACTGAATTCTAATTTAATAAGAACTACATTTTGTTTCTTCTATTAACCTTTAAAAGAACAAAAACAAAGCACAAGGCATAATTTTCTGATTCAAAAAAAAAAAAATTATTCAGACCATGAAAAAAAAAATTTGAGTAGGGGCAAATTTTGTGAGTCGGTCGCGTTACTGCAAACAAACATTTTTTTAAGGATGGCCCAAACAATTCTTGTAGGAGATAAAGTCCAATCACCCATCCAAATTTCCGTTACTTACTCCGAATTTATATCAGACCTGGCTTTGTTGAATGTAAGCAGCAGCCATTTTTTTAAAGTTGAGTATTTCACGGGAGGAAAATAATTGTGTTTGATTCAGAGGGATATCATTTGGATTTGTTAGTCATACAACTTTTTAAAAGAAAGAAAAACTTATTTGAGGATTGAAACAGACAAAAAATAAGTGTTGACAGATGTGAAATAATTCAACAAGAGGGCCATGATGGCCCTGAGGTCGCTCACCTGTATATAGCCCCCCCCCCCCTCCGGGCCAATTTTTACCCAAGGGCTTTTATTTGTTTATTTGAACAGACTTGGTAGACACCCATAAGAAGATGTTTCATGCTAAACATCTAAGTTCTAGCTCATTGGGTTTTTTAAAAGAAGATTTTAAAGTTTTTACTATACACATATAGTTAAAAACAATGACACCCCTGGGGCAGGGCCAGTTTTGACCCCCGGGCTTTTATTTGAACAAACTTTGTAGATATTTCCTTAAAGATGTTTCATGCTTAATATCTAAACTCTAGCTATTTGGGTTTTTTCAAAGAAGATTTTTAAGTTTTTGCTATACACATATAAGGAAAATCAATGACCCCCCCCCCCCCGGGCGGGGCCAGTTTTGACCCCAGGGCTTTTATTTGAACATACTTGGTAGACACCGATTAGAACATGTTTCATGCTAAATATCTTAGCTCTAGCTCTTTGAGTTCTTTAAAAGAAGATTTTTTAAGTTTTTACTATATGCATATAGGGAAAATCAATGACCCCCTGGGGCGGGGCCAATTTTGACCTCAGGGCTTTTATTTGAACAAACTTGGTAGACACTCATTAGAAGATGTTTCATGCTAAATATCTTAGCTCTAGCTCTTTGGGTTCTTTAAAAGAAGAGTTTTTAAGTTTTTACTATATGCATATAGGGAAAATCTATGACCATCTGGGGCGGGGTCAATTTTGACCCCAGGGCTTGTATTTGAACAAATTTGGTAGACATTCACTAGAAGACCTTTCATGCCAAATATCTAAGCTCTAGCTCTAATGGTTCTTTAAAAGTATATTTTTTAAGTTTTTACTATATGCATATAGGGAAAATCAATGACCCCCCGGGGCGGGGCCAATTTTGACCCCAGGGCTTTAATTTGAACAAACTTGGTAGACACTCACTAGAAGATGTTTCATGCTTAATATCTTAGCTCTAGCTCTTTGGGTTGCATGGAATTATCAGTACATTATATCTATATAATTATATATCAGCGTTTTACCTTGTTTTTACTATCTAATGTTTGCATCATGATATGCAAGATACCCTTTCGCCTTGTTTTTTTATACTTCTGCCTTGTATTTTTCCACAATATATGTCTTAAAAAAGATAAACCAAAACGCTATAGAACTTTCTTTACAAATAGATATTATCAAGCGGCATTAATGCATTCTGTTCCTTGATAGGATAATGAAATTGGGTATGAATTTGTTCATTAGTGTTACAAGCACTTTAAAGCTTGTCAAGTATTTAATGTTTATGTTCTAATGTTGTATCACAAGAAGATCATGCTATTAAAAAGATTCACTACATAACAATAGGTACGATATTTTGTTGGTTCTTTACAATTCTTTGCTAAATTCGTTTAAAATGTATAAATCAACATTTCATAACCGCTTAATTGTTATTATCTTAATATAATTATCTTCAAATGATTATTTAAGTATAAGTAGGGGGCTATACATAATGCAAATGTTTATAATTTCTTTCTATTTTCTTTCTTTCATTTCTTTTTATGACATTTAATGTTTAAATGAGTTATGACATAGTTCATAATGATTAGATTAATTCAGGCTTTCAAGATTGATATAACAATCCTAGACTACGAACATATCAATGATGATTCTAAATTCTCACCGGTCAATGATTCGGGTAATGTTGGCAATTTAGCTATCGGTTCGCTTGGAATGTTTTTAACTTCATCATTCGCCTTTTCAGCCATATCTCCTATTTACCTCTGAAAAAAATAAAACAATAAGTTTATAAGAATATTTTCTTGGCTTATGATAGGCAGTAACTGTAAATCATGGAATTATGGTAAAATGTTAACAACTTTGTAACAAGTAATAGCATAATGTTTAATACATGTATATAAAATCTGTAACCATAACTTACATCGAACCATATACAACATCGATAACATTGTGTCTTTTTAAAGTTAAAACAAAAATACCTATTTCATAAACACTGTTTCAATCTTATGTTCTGTCTATAAATATTTGAACATAAATAACTTGCAAATAGCAAGCCATATTGTTGGGATCACGATATTATCACCAAGACAAGAGTTTTTGATCAACTATCTTATACAATCCAAATCCAGCCCTATCCGAAACTATGTTATGCAAGCTGTAAATCACAGAGATTATATCGTAATTACTTGGTTCTTCTGTACAATACAGGTTTAATTCAACCAATAACCATTTTCTGAATATACACATGTTGTAATTAGATGCGGCTAACATTGAGAAATTCTGTTTTGTTTGTGTCATTAATATGTATCGCTCTTCGTCGGATTCGCGGGCGCCTTGTTTTAATTGTTTGAGTTTACAATAATCCGTTCATGAAAAACCTTCCGGAGTCGGTAAAACATATCATTCAGGCATCAAGTCACATTAATACTTTTTATATCATTATTTTAAACTTTGTCTAAAAATTTATTTAATACAGCTTTGAGTGATGTACATGCAAGTTTTATTTTAATTTGGCAAATACAATAGAAAACGCAATCCTGTAATGTTTACGAAATATTGATGGCTATTTCTATAGAATAGTCTCTGCTATTTCGGGAACAACTTATACCCTGCCCTGGTTATGACGTAGGTACTGTATCTACGTCATATCCTTTTAACGCTGGCGTCGAATATTGTAACGATGGAAGAAATGAATTGTTGAAAAAAAAATGAAAAAATCGCTGATCAAAACATCAATCGATAGTAGTATCTTTCAGAAAGGAATCGATAAGACGTCTGTGATTGTCTGTGTGCCCTATAAGCAGAAATTTTGTTGATATTTTCCACGATTGAAGCGGATTTGTTCTTGATGTCTTTGGTGGGAACATGGAACACTGAATCAAGCAGGATATTATATGGACAGAGAAGTTTTCTTAGTCAATTCAGATTTAGATCTTCAAAAGATTGTTGTCGAGAACAGTTTAATTTTAAATTATTTATATGCATTGTTTTGTGAAATGAACATAAGGTTGTACTTTGTCTAGCTTTATGCTGACTGCTGCCGTAAATTGACAATTTTACTACGACGAAAATCATCAGTCACATGATTAAGATATTAGATAATAATAATTATAGTACATTAATTAACATTATATAAAAATAAGATAATAACAATAAATCAATAGTAATAATAATAATAATGAATTGATAATAATAATAATAAATTATTAATGATGATGATAATAATAATAATAAATTGATAATAATAATAATGAATTGATAATAGTAATAATAATCATAATGTTGATGATGTGATCTAATGATAAAAATAAGACAATCATGAATTCATAATTATAATAAAAATAATAATAAATTATTAATAATAATAAAATAATAATAGATCTAATAATAATTTAAATATTTGTCTTTGTTTGACTATGTTGTTTATAATTCATGGTGTAGGCTACATTACAGTACAGATTTATAACAAATTATATTTGTCACACAATTTATTGCAATTTTAAGTTGACAAGTTGTAGTTCACTTTTCATTGTAAAATTTATTTTCCATTCCACCTTTTATTTACTTTACACAACCAAAAAAGATAAATATTTTAATATAATAAATGGATAGCTATATGATTATGATCCCCTTTTAATGATTTAGACATAGTGAACACCATCCAAATATAAAACTTTAAATTTGAAAGGATATCATTTATTTATTTTTTACTGTTTCTTATAGTTTGACCATAGATCTACACATAATTAAACTTAAAACTTTAATTTAGAGGTTAGAAGTTTTAAATTTAGAGGTTAAAAGTTTTCCATTTCTTTAGGATTTCTTATAACCTTATGCTATATGATAGGTACTCATTCCCCTAAACTAGTGATAAAAGACGTGAACACGCTTCTTAAATTTTAGTGTTAAACACTGTTGATAATATTTACACAAAATCATGCATTCAACGTTTATCTTTTTTTTGTTGAATGTTGTTCAAAGGAAAATCATTCAAGACAGTTTTCTCTTGGCTTTAGTATAATACCAAACTTTGGTTGAATTTTATGTAAACTAATAGAGGGTGTGACGTTTGACATTTAAAATGTTAACATAAATCGTCTTTAATTTCGGTGTTGAAACAATATTTTATTGTGAAAAAGTACACCCTATTAAATTTCAAAATAACATGGTTATGATATTAAAATGACATTGTGCCTATTTTGTCATGGTCAAGTTATGCTGAATTGACTTTATGTTTCAAATAATTGACTGAAAAAAGGTTATTGACCTACAGCTGATATTTTAAAATGTTTAGGATAAAATATAAGTATGCCTAAAATATAAAAAGACTGTCCCAAACTTTTTATAAATTGAACATTTTGGGTAATTTCCAATGGCATTGATTTATCGTTCATAAATGGAAAGTACATTATAAAATTGAAAGGAATTATGGCAAGATGTAAACTTATTTGACTTTCACCTGTTCACTCATTATAATCAAAGCCTTGGATGGGCAGTAGAATTTATGTCCAACAAAAAGCTTAAACCATTATTATTGGAGTTTGGGAATTTAGTATGTTTTTGGCCAATAAAGATATTTTATTAGTAAATATTCCATGAAATCTATTAATTGTTTCAAATCTTTTTACAGCTCAGTTAAGTATATTAGTATAAGTACCTATTTTAAATAAGCGCTTCACACAGTTGTAAGAAAGACAGTCAAGGACTGACCAGGATGGGTGGTGTGAAATGCTGCAAATTGAAAAATATAGCTCGAACCTATGTACAATTGTGGCAACCTATGTACAATTGTGGGGTAAAAAATTTGGCCAATTTCTAACACGTTAATATTGCATGCTATTCTAATGACAATAGCTGCTAAGCATACTAAAATGTAATAGCAGTGTTCTGCCTTGTCGAAGATATGATGCATTAAATTGTTGCTAGTTTTCTATACCGCATGGAGCGTAAGTGTTTACATCATGCGATTTAAAAACAAATGGAAACCTGATTAATGTAACATTATTAAACATGTTGGTTGAATTGGAAGGATTCGAACCCATAGAGTGCAATTGGAAATATCTGCCCTCAGAGTCATGCAGGTCTCACGATCATGATGGTCACTATTGTATTGGCATGGTTCGCACGGGCCTTGAAAAGTCCTTGAATTTGGTTTCAACCTTGAAAAGTCCTTGAATTCAGGGTTGCCTTGAAAAAACACTAAAATTGTCCTTGAATTTCAGTAAACCCCCTTGAATTTTGGTAAAATGCCTTGAAAATCCAAAAGGGTATAAAACCTGTCGCTGTAAAGGTCAGGCAAATTTTCCGCTACAAATCGGACATGTGAACGAAGGCAGCCCGATCGAGTGCGCCCATTTGGATCTGTTTTAGTAGTGTTTAGCCAGCGTTACGGTTTTGGCACGGATTTTAACAAGCACTTTGGTATGACGTCATCGCAAATTGTGTACAAAATGTCAGTTTCCATTGCGAAGTAAAAAAATGGGAAAATACACTAAGAAATGTACGTTTCAGCTCAAATGGCTTCATCAATACAGTTGGGTAAAACAAGTTATACAAGACCCACGAAAAGCACAATGTACCATGTGTATGAAAACCATCGATTTGTCGCAAATAGAGTGCATTAACATCGCATGCGAGGGGTGCAAAGCACCTAAAAAATCTAGACATCAAGTCGTCATTGACGAAGTGTGGCCTTGCATTTGTCAGACAGGAAGGAACTATAATTGTCAAAACTGAAAATTGCAGTAGATCTGATTCAAATAATAACATTGTGCCATCCCAATCCACAACGGAAACTGTGCATGACATGACAATACCACCCCCACCCACTTATAGTAATCAAGAAAATGTCCCCTGTGTGTCCAGTAATCAAGCAGGAATATCTCCGTTCATTTCAAAGGCTGATACAAAAAAGGCTGAAGTTATGTGGACATTACACACAATTTGTAATCACCTATATGTTACAGTTTTGGTGTTCATATATTCTACTGACTGTGCTGATTTTCTAAATATAGTCACTGTTTTGCAATTCTAGTCATTTGAACCTTAAATTGAAATACACATGTTTTATTTACATGTTTTATATCACAGATATGGTTGTAAAAGTATAATTTTGAATAAGATCAATTGCAATAAAAATGTATATCACAGATATGGTTGTAAAAGTATAATTTTAAATAAGATCAATCGGGAAAAAAATGCCTTGAAAATGACAATTTTACCTTGAAAAGTCCTTGAATTTTGATTTGAGAATTTGGTATGAACCATGTATTGGGCATATGTTTTCGGCGTGTTGGTTGGTGGCTGCCCCCGGGGCCCCCTCGCCCACTTTGCGGCCCACCAACCTTTCAAAACCATAATATTGAAAATTGGTGAAAAAACGTTGGAGTTATGGAGTTCATATTAAGAGGAGTGCTGAAAAATGTGCAGCGAGTTGCATACCTTTACTAAATATGTATATATAAATCTTTTTTTTTATTTTTTGTGGGAAATGAAGGTAATTGAATTAAAAGCATATACCAAATATTAAAACATGTCTCAAATGAAAAATACTGCAGTTTACATGGTTTTGGGGGGTGGGAGGGTTGTGGGGTGGGTGGCGGATCAGCGCGCCGAACACCTATGGCATAGGGTGGTTCAGGAAATGTATAATTGAAAAGCTAATGTGTTGATGCATAATTTATAGTTCAGTTGATTGAATGCACTTATTGTATACATGTATCTAGCACATATTTGAAGCAGTTTGAACGTTATTGCTAAATTAATATCTCGAAAAAATGCACTGTCAAATGTAGCTAAAAATGCTTCAGCGAACAGGTTTTATAGTTCTGCTTGACCTGTTCGCTGAAGCCAATCCCGTAGCGAAAGTCAACCAGAGCTGTGACATATTTATGTCATGCTTTAATTCAATCAATTTCCGATACCTGCACAAAAGCTATACACATACGGGTACATCAATCTTTTTTGCACATTTCAGACTAAGTTTTTGAACAAAGAAGGTTTGATCGAGTGAATAATACCTCAATGTTTATCTGCGCGTTAACATTTCGTCAAATTCGCTGCCATTGCTGTCCTATCACGTGACTTTCGAGACTTTATGTTCGGATACCTTCGCGTGACCTTTGGTGACCCGTGACCTAAAAGCTATTTTTAATTTTAAACATGGCTTTGCAATTACGAATGACGGCGTATTTAATCAATAACAGACACCTTACCAACATACAAACTGGGTTCATATTGATGTGAGTGATGAATTATAAATAATTGTTTACGTTTGTATAAAAAAATATGCACTGACCTTACAAAAATAAAAATATATGTCAGTTAAAGCGGTAGTGCTGAGGAACTCTAATTACATCTGTCATTTTTTACGGAAAATGATGAGTTCTAATTATAATTATTATAATTATTTATGGAAATTGGGTTCCATTTCCGGTAATTTATGCAACATGGCTTCTGAAGATAATGTGTCATGCATCATTTCTTCGCAAATTAATGCGTCTTGATCATTTCTTTTATGTATGTGTCCGCAGATACAGTGGCTGCGTCAATTTGATCTTTGAGGTTTAGTTATGGGATTTGTACATCGGTGAGCCGATTATGTCTTCGCAATATTAAAAACGTAGCATGTATGGCAATTTTCCCCACAGGTTATGGGAAAAGTGCATGCTACATTCTGCCTCCCTTAATAATGAATAATATACATGGCAAATATTACCATTCAATTGTGGTTTCACCCCTTAGGTCACTAATGGCTGACCAGGTGCGGCTGCTATCTAGTATGGGTGTAAGTGCAGTTATTGTTGGCCCAGACACCAGTGTGGAATCTTGAAAAAAAAGGTTTGTGAAGTGGTGCACTTATGCACTTACATATATTCACATTATTTTAGCCAGCTAGTTGTAGAAATATAAAAACTGTTTAATGGTATGGAAAGGTATTTTTCATGTTTTAGATATATAATAAGTAACTTTAATAAGAAGCATACATATGCTGCCTTTTTATTCAGAGACTTTCAGTATGATGCTTTGTATATTTCGAGTTATGACTATATTTTATTTCAATTCAGGATTGGAGGATGGATCTTACACAGTTGTGTTCCTTTCTCCAGAGATTCTAGACAGCATTGACAAGTGGAGGTTCTTCCTGGAGAGCTCTGCCTATACTGATGCAGAAGCTATGCTTGCAGTAGATGAAGCTCATCTGTTACATTCATGGTAAGTGAAATTTAATGGCAAAAATGTAGTGGTGCAAGAAATGCTCTCACTGTCACATGTTTCAAAAATGTAGATGCACTATCTTATACTGTGAATTTTATAATTTTTTTCAGATTAAATTGAAACATGGCATTGACTTTTAATAATCTATCTGTATGATTTTGAATAAGAAATTGTAACAAATGATAACAATATGTTTTTTGGTCTCAAAAGTAACTTGATTGGGGATTCAATACTATTTAAAATTAAAAGCTCTAAGACTGCTGAACTGGTATCATTGTAATATATTCTACAATTCTCATTTTTTTATATATTAATTACACATCATGAATGTGTTTTAGGGGAGAGGAGTTCAGACCAGCTTTCCGCAGAATAGTAGAGCTGCGCAGTTTCTTCAGTGGTGCACCAGTATTGGTACTATCAGCAACATGTACAAGTACAGTGCGCCAATCTCTTCTACAAAAACTACAACTGTCATCAGACATTGATGTGGAATGGGAGGTTCCCAACAGGTAATAAACAGCATTAGATAATGAAATTTCATAAATTTATTGTGAAAGCAAAATAACAACAACAATAGTATATTCAAAATATAAAATAAAGAGTTAAAATTGTCTGCATATTCAACATGATCTTCTGATTTTGAATATAAGGGCTTCTATTGCAAAGCATTAAAGTGTTAAACTATTGCAAAGCATTAAAGTGTTAAAGTTATCCCTTTACATTTCTTTTACTTGAATATGCAGTACAAGTGTAAATACAATTCACATTTTCAAGGCCAAACATACATCTACATATCAAGAGTGAAGCAGGGATGGATTTAACAGCCATGCAATGGTGTTTTGATGAAGTCAAAAGTAAGGGTCTGGCAGTGGAAAAAGCAGTAATATATGTAAAGTATGTACAATCATAAAAGAATTTTGTTTGTTTTGATTGAGGAAATAAATTTTGATCCATAAGAATAAAATTAGAACGCTGCAGAGCATTTACAACTTCAGAAAAACAAAATAAGAATCACTTTATATTTACTGTTTTATAATACTGTTATTGAGATAGAAAAGAATGCCATATTAATACAAATCATCCACATATTGTTATTCATTGATTCGATAACATTTTCCAACACAAAAAATTTTTATATAAAAAATCCATGCTGTACTAATTGTATTAAATATCTGTCATCTTTCAATTTTCAGTGGTATAACTCAGATGTCCCGATTGGCGATTGACATTATGGGGGAACTCGGACAGTCTGCATATGTTGGAAATGAGAAAATATTCAAGATGTACCATTCCGGAATGTCTAGGGCAGATCTTGATGGAATTTTAGCAAGCTTTGCTGACCCTGAATCAAAAAGCAGGTTTCTAATTGCCACAATTGCATTTGGGATTGGAATTAACATTCCAGACATTCGTTTCATTATGCATTGGGGTGCTCCCAAGACAGTGGAAGATTATTGGCAAGAGGTTGGTAGGGCAGGACGAGATGGAAAACCAGCACAGGCTAAAATGTATGCCACAAAGGTATCTTTAATAAACTGTTCAAAAGAAATACAGGGCCTTGTGAAAACTGACAGCTGTTACCGTCAATACATATTGGATTTATTGTCTTTTACTCAGATATTTAAGGCACCAACCAAATTGTTCAATAATGACAGAAAATGTGAACAATGCAATTGTCCTGTTTGCTCATGTTGCTCAAACTGCAAGAGACAGTGCCCATGTTATTTTACAATCAGTTAGAGACTATTATAACTGATATTTTGTAATATCAAATTTAAGAATAAAACAGTTTGTTTAAGGACTAGATTGTTAAGTTTGAAAATTGGAGGAAATTTTTATACAGCAAATGATCAAAAATTGTTTTTCAATCATTTATCATACTCCTATACATGTAGATCACAATGTCATAGTTTTCATACAATAGTTCATATTGCACAGCAATTGTTCTATTTACATAGAAGCCTCTCTGTGTCAAGTTTGACTCCATATTTCACCAGTCTGTCTTTCAACTTTGAGGGACTCTTGAGAGGAATGTGATGCACAAAATGTTCATAAGCACTATGGTGTCGTCCAGGCACATGCTGAAAAAGGCATTCTCCTTTGTATACCTTTACAAACTTGTTTAAGTCCCGTTTGTGTGACACATGGACAGACTTTGATCGTCCAATGTATTTGTCTACCACCTGACTCATGAACTTCTCTTCCAGCCCTTTTCCAATGGTTCCAGAAATTAGGCTGCACCTTTGGACTGCTGAGTCTGTATACTGACCCTTGATTCTTTTCAAGTTGGCTGAAAGAAAATGAATACATGTCAAACTAAGTACAAAACTGAAATAGGTTGACATTGTTACTGTTTATCTATGCTAAATCATTAAAATATTATTATTTCATTAGTACAAAGCCACATTTCTTATAAAATTCTAATATAAAACACATACATTTTTTCATGTAGACATAATTATTTATTCAGCTGTTCCACTGAATGATAATAAACAAATTCCTACATTGAATATTTGGATTAAAAATTATTGTCCAATTGTATTTGTTTGGTTGTGGACATTTCAATTTAAACTATAAATACAAATGAAGACTCACTTTTGAATTCATTATTCAAGAATTCATTGATCAGGTCAAGAGGTATGTTGCAACCCGCTTCACCTCTCAGATTTGCAGTGCTGTTCCATATCAAATTTTCTGCTATGCGCTTGGGCATCCAACCATTTACAGCTGTTATAAATTAGAGGATATTTTGAAATATGTATTAATTTTACAAAACATATCATCCTTAATTTTTTTTTCCAAGTATCAACATCTTAAAAGTGAAAATGTCAAAAATCCTTTTACATGCTATAAATAGGGTATAAATAACCTGGATAATTTAGTCATATTATAGATAATCAGGCAAATGGTCAGATAGATTATAATCTGTACAATCACATTATTAAATTTCTGTATTTAAAAGAGGAAAACACCTTAAAGATATGTGCACTTACAAGCTAAAAGCCTAAACGCCAGTGTAAGGTATTTATAATGACCATGCTCCCAGAAATCCAGGATATTCAACTTTCAAAGACTGATCATGGCCCTTCCATCGTTTTCCCTTTCAGCATCCCTTTCTGTCATATGCATTAGACCTCGCCATAATACATTCATTGCGTATGCCTGTTTGTGGTCTATTTCCTTTGATGTCCTGCATGACTCCGAACAATACCATATCCCTGTAGTAAAATTATTACTATATGTGAGCCGCGCCATGACAAAACCAACATAGTGGGTTTGTGACCAGCATGGATCCAGACCAGCCTGCGCATCCGGGCAGTCTGATCAGGATCCATGCTGTTCTCTATCAGTTTTTCTACTTGTTATAGGGTTGGTAAGCGAACAGCATGGATCTTGGTCTGGATCAATGCTGGTCGCAAACACATTATGTTGGTTTTGTCATGACACGGCTCATATAGTTTTGTGTGTGTGTGTGTTTTCAAAATTGAAAGTCACAAAGTTAAAATGAATCGATATCACATAATTGTAAAATTGATAATAGTACTGTTATACTAACTTTGATTCTCTTTCAATCCCACACAAACAGAGTGGAACCATTCACGCTGAATGCAGTCACTCCTCGAGGCACACTGTATCCATCTCCAGTCTGTGTTGTCTAACTGCCTTCCACAGCAGTATGCACTTAGACCTTTAGCCTGGCAGTCAGACGAACACCACCAATCATCCTCCTCAGCTCCCCCAGAAACATCAACACAGTCTTTATGAAACCATCTGGTTTCACAGTGTACAGTGCTTGAGCACTCAATCCATTCAGCTCCTCCTGATATTTACAAAATAAATGCGTTAAAGCAGCATGCCTCCACATTCCGACTAAATTTTGTGAAGTGAACAAAGAAAATCACTATACAATGCAAATGAAACTTATAACCAATGTAAATTACCACAAATAGGTCAGAATATGCAAAAATAGCCCTTACTACATTAGTAACACAGTATAAATAATAACTGGTGCACATGTAGGTACTTTAAACTGTTTGGTAATTGTTTTGTAAGAACTTTTAGGACAAACAAAAGGTATTAACTGATTTTTATTCAATATGTATGACTTACCATCTTCTTCATTACAGATACATGTGTAATTCCTATCATCATCTACACTAGCCATGTACTCATTTACTTGGGGCCTTATAAATTGTACTATCTCCCTTGTCAATGTGGAAACCTCATCCGAGGAAGTTAACAGTTGTTTAAGCTCCCCACTTGGTCTTAGCTGAGCGGCAAGGAGCAGGATGTGACCCTCAGTGACAAAGTCCATGAAATTTGTGAGATGGTTCATGCAGTCTGATGCTTTCTTTTTCACATTTCTATGTCCAAATACATTTTTTATTTGAGTCAGTGTACCCTTGTCACATGCCCCTTTGCCAAATAGAGTATCCAATGTCACCTGCCAAAATGATGATAAATTATTATGTTTCATTCCTAGTTTGATATTTGACTTAGTACCATTTGATATCAAAGTCTGCAACATTTGCAAATAAGATAATGATAACATGATACTTATACTATAGTTGTTTGTATCATTGACCTAAAAATTATAGTAATAAATATACAGTGAAACAGGAAAAAACTAGAAATGTGTCATCATGCCACGGATGCCCCCGCATGCAGCCAAAATTTCAGATGTTATAATATTTAGTTCCAAATTTGCTTGCACAAATTATTGTTTTCATTTTAAGTTCAAAGCCCTTAAAACTTTTCAACGTTTACACAAACCATTTTCATACAATGTTCAAGGCACTGAAATTATTCAGTCTTAACCTTTTGAAAATAGCATATTTCATATTTGTAGCCAAAATAATGGCTACATACATTTCCACAAAAGTATGAGTGCTGAAACTGAAAGTTCAAATTTTTTCCAATATTCAAGAAAGATAAGTTTGTCCAAAATCATTGAACCATGACCAAATTCAAACTTAAACTGCTTATTCCTAAGATGTATCTATATTATTTTCAAAGTGAAAGGGACATAACTCTGCCAAAAAATCATCGAACCATGACCAAATTCCAACTTGACCTGCCCATTCCTTTGACATATCCATATGTCAAATTTGAGTTGAATATGTAACACTGTTGGGTAGATAATGAACAGAAACTGTAAATTTCATATTATTTTCAAAAGTGAAAGGGGCATTACTCTGCAAAAATCATTGAACCATGACCAAATTCGAACTTGGCCTGGGCATTCCAAAAACATATCCATATGTGAAATTTGAGTTGAATGTGTTGTACTGTTGGGGAGATAATAAACAGAAACTGAAAATTTCATATTATTTTCAAAGTAAAAGGAGCATAACTCTGCCAAAAATCATCTAACCATGACTAAATTCAAACTTGACCTGTATTTTCTCATGACATATCCATATGTCAAATTTGAGTTGAATGTGTTGTACCGTTGGGGAGATAATGAACGGAAACTGAAAATTTCATATTATTTTCAAAGTAAAAGGGGCATAACTCTGCCAAAAATCATCGAACCATGACCAAATTCGAACTTGACCTGTATTTTCTCATGACATATCCATATGTCAAATTTGGTTTGAATGTGTTGTACCGTTGGGGAGATAATGAACGGAAACTGAAAATTTCATATTATTTTCAAAGTAAAAGGGGCATAACTCTGCCAAAAATCATCGAACCATGACCAAATTCGAACTTGACCTGTATTTTCTCATGACATATCCATATCCCAAATTTGAGTTGAATATGTGCAACCGTTACTAAGATAATGAACGGAAACTGATGATGACGGAATGACAGAATGACGGAAGGACGGAACAGGGTAACACTATATGCCCCGGCCATTACATGGCGGGGGCATAAAAAGACACATTAAAACAGAACTATCATGATTGGTGGCTTGAAGATACAGGGTAATGTACAATGCTCAATTAATAATTATCAGTATTGGGGTTTTAAGTTATTTGCATGACATTACCTGCAGTAAAATAACTCGTTTATGAAAGTTCTGTGGCCTTGGGATAAGTCCCTCTAGACGGTCTTCAGGAAGAGTTGATGATGACATGGCTATCTTTCCCTCCACCATTCTCTCTACTGACAGCTGATCATCAATGGCAGATTACTGGCCAGGGTTTACCATATTCATCTTTCGGGGTGTAGCGATGAAGGTTCTTCATGATCTCTATAACACCCTTACAAGTTGAAGGATTTTCCTTAATAACTCCAAGGTTTACCTGTACAAAGAACAGTTATTACAAATGAAACAATAAACTTGCTGCAAGTTGAGATGTATTTCAAATAACATAAAATGTACATCATTTAATTTCAATATTTATAACATTTTGTATGGAATGATGGTGCCACCATAGTTAACACATTTTAGGTGATATTATCAAAATATATTGTTTTATGAACTTACTACTTGGCTTTTCCCAGCAGATTCATTTGAAAACTTATGGGATATGTGTTGTTCTACTGGAAGATCAAGGTCAAGGACATTTGTCAATATTCTCTGTACAATAACCTCCATTCTGGTCTGTAATTGCTTCCAGTCATCATCACTTGGTAGGAAATTCTGTCAGAATATATATATATATGAATATTATGAATATAAAATTAAAAAAAAATTATGTAACTTATATATATACTGTGACAAGCATAAAATATTACATTAGCAATACAGCAGTATGGTCATTGGAATACATTTTCTCTCATAAAAATCATTATGATATTGAATAATTTTACCTTCAAATCAATAGATCCAGCTGTTACTGTCTCTTCCCAATTACAAGGTAATGATGTCAAGTTTACTCTGTCAAGTGTTGCGAAACAGTTTGCCCACAAAAGCATCTTGTTACCACTGTGACGGCTCTGATGCCGTGCCACTGACATCTTCTGAACATTGTCCCAACACAAGGAGTATCCAAGAATTTCTAAGATATAATATTTTAAACCTTTTTAATATTAGTGCATAGTGCCTGGTAAACATCTAAGTTTTAATGGTATAACTTTGAAAATTGAATGAATTTAAAATTGATAAATTCCTTTTTTTTTTTCAACTCAATTAATTAAAATAAAATAGTATTTTGCAAAAGACAATTACATGAATGTATATCAGAGTGAATGACTTGATAAGTTATTTAATTAAATAACACATTGAATGAATAATTAAATGTTAAGAATAATATCATGCACATAAAAAACTTATTTAAAGAAAACATGCATGTATTCCTAAAAAATGTAAACATGCCTTTGATTAATTTGAAACATTTCCATATTTATTTTGATAAATAAATTAGAATTCAAAATAATTCAATATTGGAATGCTGATGTAAGAAACAAATCATTTAAATTCACATTTTGGCCAACTGAATGCTGATTTTTCTATGAGAAAATGTTTAATAGTTATTCATTAATAATTGAATATATTTAAAGCTGTACCATTTTTTTCAAAAATGTCAGGGAAGGGAACAAAGTCTTGTTCATCATCTGACTCTGAGTACAGGATGGTATCCTCCATTACCATAGAGAGGTCTTCTATTGCCTGTTCTTCATCTTGGTCTTCATCAGTATCTGATGGCTCAACTTCACTTTCACTGAGTGATGACCAACCACTCTCTTCATTCCTTGTGTCTGGCACAGGTGATGGCAGGACATGAAGAACATTCTTTAAAAAAATTATATTTAAATATACTGTACTTTAATGTTCTTGGCTACTAAAACTAATACATATGAACATGTATGTTATACAAAATAGGAAACAGTTATAATCCAGTGATATATGTACAGTCGAAACTGTACTAACGGTCACCTCTTATCGGCGGTCACCTGACCTTAACGGCCATTTTGTGACGCTCCCGACAAAAACCACTCTATTTTATACATCTGTTCAATGGTCACCTGCTGTCCGCGATCAACGGTCACCTAAAATGCTTCCCGAATCTTAAAGTCGGTCATCTTAAGCGGTCAGCCAGGTGAAACGGCCAGGCAATCTTCTGCGGACAGCCAGGTGAAACGGCCAGGCAATCTTCTGCCATTTATTTTTAAAGATGACACGTGTCACGGATTAACAAAAGCTACTTGTCAGGTGCTAGATATTTACACAAACCACAACATTTCAAGAAGTTTGCATAATTGCTCATCCGTGTCGTAATTACAAACGTTTGGAACGTCTCAACGCACTTGCAATTCGTTCTTTTGAGTTACTGTACGCTAGTTTTTTATTTTTCAATTTACCGATTTAAAGAAAAAAAAGAAAGAAGAAAAAAAATGCATTGTCGATGGCAGAAAGAAATTTCAGTTTATCCCGATTCAGATAAATTTTGTGCGTACATGGTACTTACCAAAGACATGAAAATGAATTACATCGCCGATTGTCTAAATTCCTCAGTAATAAATTCATAAAAACACTTGCTCCATGTGTGAAAAAAAAATTGCAAAAATAAAATGAGGTCACTGTTAAATCACACCCATTAAGTTTACACACTAGATGGCCTCTAAGAGGTAACTAGCGGTCTCTTCAAAGGAATCTTTGATGTTTACAAACCTGTAGCCCTGCTGTTTCAATCCGAAACATCAAAGGAAGTGCCGACACTTAGATGACGTGTACACAATATTCTATTTATCAAAAGTTAGAAAAAGAAACTGTCATACTTTTTTTTGTGAAAAAAATATTACGCATTTAAAATTATTGTGCAAGAAGATATTTTTATGGGATAAATAGTTTCAATTATTGACATAATAAATCGTGAGTGCATTTGTTTATCTGTGTTACATTCATGTAAAGCTTTATGTTGGAAGGATTGTGTACATGTTAAACCATTAAAAGCATACGTTTGTAAATGGTTAAAAACTGATGATGATGATGATGAATCAGACTGGTTTATTTATACTTAAATCAGATTTATTTTACAAAGAAATGCATAATTTATTTGGATAAAAACTGGATCCTCCATTCAGCAGCCACCTGTCTTAAGCAGCCAAAATGACTGCATCCCTTGGCTGGCTGCTTAAGACAGTTTCGACTGTAAATTAAAAAAACAACAAAAAAACTATATAATACATGACTCTCAGTTTTAATAAATCTTAATATGTCTGCACTTTTATTTTTTTTTTAAAGCAATCTTTCTTAATTTCATATATTACCTCTTCAATATTTTGTTTCCATTCTTTAACTTTATTGTCGTAATCCTGCCCTAAACGGTCAACTAATTGTCTGGTTGTGTTGACACTCATACAAAGTCCAAACTTATGGAACCATCTGAACATCTGCAATAGTTATTTTTCCAATGAAAATTAACATGACTAACACAGCTACAAGAACATTGGACAGTCAGTCCTTGCATTTCATCTGACATACTTCATTTATACAAAATGTGCCTCATCATTTTATAGAGAAAATTTTTAGAAATTGTCTAAAATGTTTACTTGTGTATAGGAATTTCATTTAAATCATTTTGACTGCTCAATTTATCTGATGTTTTTGAGCTATTGTTACATTTTTTATAAAATTAAATTTTAGCATACCTTGTGATTACAGCCAGATCGAAACATTTGAATTGAAATGATCTGCTGAATAAATTTGAACTGGGATGGGAATCTGTGGTGTAGAATCACTCCCACAAGGAGACCAAATGCTGGAACAAGCGGGCCAATCAGTTTCCTAAACTGTAACATAGTAAAATGAGTACAATGTGAGAGCTAAAAAATCAACAAATGAATATGCAACAAATATAATTCAGTGCATATGTACTATATAGATATCAAACATAAATTAGGCACAGAGGAGATTGTTTTAATGTATGGCATTTGCCTTGTTATTATTGATCCAAATTAACCTATTAACTTAATGAAAATTTCATTACATCATAAATGAAGTCATTCTATAGATAAAACAAAGAAGCATGATAGACAATGAAGTAAGTCTGAAATAACACTAATATTATTTATAATTATACATACAGTACTTGTTTTATCTTTTAAGATTTTATCTAAAATTGCAAATAATAATTTGTTATGTACCATGAAATCTTGTCCTTAGTTCGTTTTGTGGTGATAACTGACCTCAACAATGATGTTAGAAATGGAAGGCCTGTGTCAACATCGTTTAAAAAACCTTCCCATGAAAATTTATCAATGCTCTCAAGTGTGAGGATTTGTCTTAATGATGTTATCTTTTTAGAGAATGCCCTGACCTCATCCTGGACACACAGACCAATGACCTTTTTAATATCACCATTTGCCTTCTTACACATCATCATAGTTCGTATTGCTGAATCATAGTTGGTATTTTGAACTTGTCTCACAATAGTGTCTATTAATGAAGTATGTTTGGGCTGAAATGAGTAAAATAATTGGTATCTTAAAGCATTTTGATAGTTAATACAAATAGAATGAACTTAAATATTCATAAGAAAAGCTTTTAAATTTTCTTTGTTTCCTCTCATAAACCCATGCCATTTTTTTTTTAGTAAAAAAGTGAACAATCACAACCTAATTAACATCATATATGCAGGACTTCTATATAAATACTTCTCAAAAAATATATAAATCAAAGAATAGGTTAATCAAGACCAGGCTTAATCAATTCCAGAAGATAATGTGTCAGGCTTAATTCATTAATTATGATACAGATAGCAAGACATTTTACCTTCACTGTTTTGGGTGTACTACATGTAGCTTTCCTTGGAGAAAAACACATCCGTTTGGCAATAGGGGATGGTGAAAAAGAAACCGAAGAAACCGAAGATATGTTTGAACATATTTCGTTTCTAAAAACCCCAGAATCTGAAAGCTTCCTTTTCTGTGTTGAAAGTTCTTTTTTATTTTTGCTAACTTTTTCTGAAAGCACCGTCAGTTTACTGATCTTGTTAAAACAATCACCACATACATTTTTCCCTGGTGTCACAGTTACATTTAAAAATTTCTTCACTCCTTCAACTAAGGAGAGCTGTGAAATTCCATGTCCATGTAATTTGGAGCTTACACTTCTTGCTCTTTTAAGTGAGCAGCCACAAGCCCTGCACTGCTCCATGACAGCAAAAACTGTCTACATGTATTTCTCAGTTTTTTAGCAATAAAACAAAATTATGAAGTAAAAACACTTATAAATATCAAGAAATAAGACAAAAGTCACCAGTAAAATAAAACACATGGAAATTGGTTAAAAAACCATGAAGATTTATGTAAATTTTCTTTCCATTGATAAGCACATGTTTTCTGCTTAAATAACAACATGAGTACTAAAAATAGTAAAATTCTATAAATAGTACATTTTTCGTTACTAAAAATAGATGCAAAAATTACCCAAAATTTGAAATCTCACGAGATTTCATTTGAAAGCAGACTCCATATTGGGAAACAAATTCTATTTATTTTCCTTAAGGTGCATCAAATGTCAGCCATATTGTTTTGTTGAAAATTTTAGGTCAAAAATTCAAACTTTAAACTGAAGTATTCTGAGGTACATTTGAAAAGGAAAGTGTTGAGGCATTAATCCTTTACCTATAAAGAAGCTGTTACATTGCCTAAAAAGAAAAAAGAAAATTGAAATAAAAGCAAAAGCCTTACCTGAATCAGTTTGCAGCACATGTAACTTGTATGTCAAAATAAAGTTCCTTCCAATGATAAATATGTGATATGATGAATGAAAACTTTTAAAGTAACATCTATTTTAGTGACACTGAATCTCCATTACCTGAAAAAATTATTTATCAATTGAAAATTTATATTCCAATAAGGCCAGTAAACACAGCATTATCTAAGTCCAATGTTTACATAGCATGTACACAAAAGTAGTGCAAGGTTAAGTATGGTGTACTATTATGGACATGGCTTACTGATAAAAAAATTTACTGCAATAATCCATAAGATAAGCAGGATAATATTTCTTCTTGTAATAATTCATTAAAATGAATTGAAACATGACCTTCTTGCAAAATTAATTAAACATAAAAAGCATAAATTCAGAAACTGTAAATTATTATATAGGATTAATTATTCATTGAAAGCTGTTGTAATATGATGTTAATATTTAAAAGATATTATGCATAATGTTATTTAAATATTTTTTTAAATCAATTTTTAATATATAAAACATACAGTACATGGTATAATGTAAATTGGAAGAGAAATAAAGTATACCATTACAAATCTATGAAAATTAAGGTGCCTTCATTATAGTCTTTGATCAAAGAATCTACTTCATATGACGCGTCTTCGCCTTCATATAGCACCTCATATACTGCATCAGGATTTCCGTCTTTTCCAGAAGAAACAGAAAGCACGGTGCCTTTGTACCAATTCAGAGAGCCGTCTGATTCTGTCCACTGGTGGTTGATTCTCCTCCCAAGGAATTTTAATTTTCTCAAACGTGTTGATCTGCAAATTTGTATAAAAAATATTAATTATCCCTTTCAAATACATGTTGAAGGCACTTAAAATCTGAAATAAATATTTATATTTTGGCCATTTTAAACTTAAAATAAAGTTGCAAGTTAAATTTGCTCATTTATTTGGATGTTATGCAAAATTAATGTTTAAAAATAGTGAACAAAAGTTAATTTGAGAACAATTTACAGTTTGTTATAGTGTATAAAGGCAATAATATAAGTTTATAACCATCATGATAGGAAAGGATTGCATGTAATGCACAATATTTTGTCAACATTTGTGTTACTGTACACAGTGAAAAAGTGCACAAACATAAATTAATATAACAGCTTCATTCAAAAATTATAAAATTCAAATAAGGGTATATTGAAAATTCTAAACATCATTAAAAATTTAAAAATACTTCTTTATACATGTATACAGTGCAATCTAAACATTAATACTGCTAGATACCAACTGAACTTAAAAAGTTCATTTCAATATTGTAAGAAACAAAATTACCTGTTACTTAAGACCACCTGCCTTTAAAGAACACTTTCATGTTTTCTCCATATTGGTATTTCCTGAACAAATTTACAGCTGTCAAAAGAGTGCACATTGGTAATATTTCCTATTTAACAGAATTCTTTAAAGATCTTAACTATTTATAGTTATATATACATTAAAATAAATCACCTTTTACTTGATTGTGTTGGTGTTGGTATTAATGGGGTTGCAATGTAAATATCTGTGTCTGTCTTAATCTGAGTATGCAAGTCTTTTTGGTCCAATTTGTCACCTTCACTTCTCTTAGAGGTTTTTTTCTCTGATCTCTTGCATGACGTACCACAAAACTGTAAAATATAAAAATGTAGGATTAGGCAAAAGATACAGGTTCAATTAATATATATTTATTATTATAAATGGTAAGTTATTACATAGGATGATATATATGTAAGCACATGTAAATATGGTGAAAGAAACCAAAACATTAATAGTATAAGAAATTAGTAGTACATTTATTGGGAACATACCCATGGCAATTCAGGTTTTCTTATTCCAGATAGAGTACCAGGGCTCGACACTAACGATGGTCCGTTAGCCCGAGGCTACCAATTTTCCCCAAGGACTACCCGAGTTTCCAAGCTGGGTATCCCGTCGGGCTTCTCAAAATTTCAGTGACCTGATGTCTCTAAATTCACTAAAATAATTAATAAAATAACATTTTTTTAGGCTATGATTCAAAACGAAAGATAAATTCATCTTAGGCCTAAAAAAAAAAATTGTTTTGTTCGGGTCACCCGACCCTACCTAATAATATGCGCCGACCCTACCGTTTTTTTCGTGTCCAAAAAAAAAAAAAAAAAAAAAATCCATGAAAATACCGTATTATTGAGGTACTCAATGAGCAGTGTGAAGGGCAATTCAGGCGAGAATTTAGCTGTGTATATTTCCATTTCGCTCTCCCAATTGATCAAAGAGAAGTCAACATCGCCGATAAAATCTAATTCCCAAAGAGTAATTACTTGCCGATGTAAAGAGCAGAGATTGTATCCGCCCATATGACGACTGCTGATTATCATTATCCAATCAGAGCATCGCTATATACTACCCTTCTACTTGTATGCAAAGCGATAGACCGCCTACTCTAAACAGTAAATAATGAGAGCATCGGCCCGAAACGGGTATATTTTGTGAGTTTAATACGGGATTTGGCGATAATTATAGATTAATTTTTTTTCCGATCATCTAAACACGTGCAATCTTCCCTAATTGATATACACGCGGTGTTTAACAGAAGTAAAGGCGATGTGCAATGGGTTTTTCACATCTATCACAAAACTGTTAGTCAATTCGCAAAAATCTTATTATGATTGGTATGTTGTAGACAGTGAGGGTGTTTAGCATTGTTATCTTTGTAGCAATGCCAAATTTGACACAGCTTGTACGCACGTGGGCACAACATCCTAAAACTACGAATCATGATCGGCATGCGACATATCGGTCGTATATCATGTGCTCATGTATATAACAACAAAATTTGTCAGGAAGGAAGTGTTCTTATTGTTTCAATATATATATTTGTTTTAATGTCATAAATTTGACGCTCAGATTAAGATTTATTAACATTGTAAATTTCAAAAAGCATTATTTATAAAGATATTACCGAGTTTAACATTTCATGAAAATAAAGGGAGGTAATTAGAAATTTATTTTCTATAATTTCTCAGTCGAATTATTCAATAAGAAATGAATGTATATAATTTTAGTGATCAAATATAATGTGCACAAATGTTTGCAGTACATATTTTACATATTCTTCGATATTTGAAAATTGTTTTATAAGCATAATTATATGCACATAAATCAGACAATACAACATAAAAGATCATATAGGGGCCTCCGTGGCCGAGTGGTTAAAGTCGCTGACTTGAGATCACAGGTCCCTCACCACTGTGGGTTCGATCCTCACTCGGGTCGAAATCTTTCATGTGAGGAAGCCATCCAGCTGGCTTACGGAAGGTCGGTGGTTCTACCCAGGTGCCCGCTCGTGCCTGAAATAATGCCCGGAGGGGCACCTGGGGTCTTCCTCCACCAATAAAGCTGGAAAAAAAAATCGACGAAAAATCTCGGCGGGACGCTCTAGGATGACCCGACTTGAGTGTACGGTCGCCCATATGGGCTTTCCGGCGGCGACCTTAAATAAACGCATTAAAAAAAAAAAAAGATCATAAAAAAAAATTCTGTAAACAGAACAGGATAGGCAGATTTTATTAATCATTATCCTATGCAACTTTATCTGGAAAGTAAAGATATAAAGTTAATTTATTAATCATAGTTTTCTTACACATTATTATCAAAAATAGCTGATAAATAGATTGTGTTTCTATTCTAGTTAAAGGATATATAGCCTTGCATGTTAATGCAAGCCATGCATGTTAATGCATACACATTGGGATGTTTCCCTTCTGCCAATTTTTCACGAGGAAGTCACTTCTCCCTAAAATTTCCCCCCAGGATGAGCCCTGGGTACGGTACAGGTTTTATCGCCCCTCTTAGTTACAAAATGGCGGATCACATCGTCAATATTTGTAAAACGGCGTGTGATCTTCACCAGAAGAATGCTGAGAGTTTAAGACTGTTACACCTGAAATGTCTTTTGAAAACATAGAAGGGATGTATTTGTGCCACCGGGAGGGATGTCAGAAATTTCCATATCTAAATTTCAATATACTGGTGAAAAAAAAAAAAAAAAAAAAAAAAAAAAAATCCGACCTACCCTACCTATTCCTTGAGAGCATGTTACCCTAACAAAACAATTTTTTTTTTTAGGCCTTACTAGTAAATAATTAGCCGTTAGGTCACTAGTGTCAGTCACAGCAGACGCATAATAGATTCTATTTAATCTTTATAAAGTTGCGAAAAGTGAAACCGGAAGTCCAACTTAATTGCCGATTTTTCCAGCCTACTTCAATAGAATTCTTTGTCTATTAAACATTTCAATGAAAATATTTGCTTATATAGGAACCTTTTCAAGGGTTTTAACTTAAAAGAATATGATTTGTTGATTGATGTAAATCACACTGACAATGATAACCAAAATAAACGTGTTGTCTGAAATAGATCTAATTTCGGATATAATTTATTCGGACATGAAATTATTGATTGGGAAAAAATCTCTTTATAAAAAAAGAGAAGAAAAATGTTTAAATCTCTTTAAAAAAGAGAAAAGAAATATTCTAAAGTATTTGTAATTGTCTTTGCCATAACTTCACAATGTTGTCAGCATTTCTTAATCATGTACAAGCAAATGTAAGCAATAATGCCAATACATGTATATGAAGAAAACAATTGTTAACAAATACTAATACCCTAGGCATAAAAAACTAAGGCAATATCACGGTGATAGGGCGATTACCACAACTTTTCCGCGCAACGTCAAAATATCATCCTTCTGACCGAGACACCGTATATTTCTGGACAAAATATTAATGGTGGGATAAACAAATTCCAGGTAATAGCTTACAAAATATCTTACTGCTGGACATTGCAAGATTATTCCAATTGTTTAAGTATTCCATCGAATTTTTGAGACAATTTATCGTTAATCTAGCACAATACAATTCACAAAAAACACATACTTCGAAGAAATAGTGTTTGCAAAAGATCTTGTGTACCTCCACATGACTCGTACTTGTCACAAAAACATGTATTATAACGACAATGTCTTTGTTCTATGATCTAACGAGCTTGTATATTTATTATGGTTAACCCTAAGTTCAAGTTCCATACAAAATTGTGTGTTTCTATCGTAAATTTCAGGGAATATATGTTTAAAAAAGGCCTACTGAGCCGAATATTGGAGCACCGTACAACACTGAATTCAAACACCGCATTCTTTTTCCGTTAGACTGATAAATACTGGCACCGTCTTCTTTTGAATTATACAATCTTCTTACAAATATGTTTTAAATTTATTTGATGAAAGATTGTTTACTTGCTGTTATGTTATGTTATGTTGCTGTTATCATACGTTATGTTATGGAAAATTTCTTAAGGTCTGATCTGCGTTAATACTACCAGTTAGATCAGTGCAATGGTATCTATATATACATAAGGATGTATTTTCCTTTTCGAACTTATTCAAACTGATAAACCCCACATGGAAAGATTGAAGTTCTTGCCAGACTATACCATCTAACAACATCGAGAAACAAAAGGAATAAAATATTTGTTAATGGGAATTTCTCATTGCATACTAATTTGATCAAGTTGCAAAAGTCATAACATAAATTTTCATGGTGTAGTTTTTGCAGGAACCCGGGCAATATTTCCATAATCTCTTCAGTCATGGTCTCCAATGTGCTTTTATTAAACAAACTTTTGCGAAAGTTTGACTTCATATTCTTTTTCTAATGTGGTGCGTTAAGCATATCGTCCTGAAATACAGGGAGGCGCTGATCCATTGGCGTACTGCTGATATTAGAAGACTTAGTTGGGCGCCCAGTTGCTGCAGTATCTTCTGGAAGTATATGCAGCTTTGCAAATTTCGCACGTTGCTTTGGCTTGTTCAGATATAGGTTTGAACGTCTTCTTTTCTGAAAGCAAACATTAATATCAAAAATAAACGGTGCTAAAAAAACAGAAAAATGCGGTGATTTTAAGGAGGAAGAATGCGGTGTCCTAATCTTATGATTGACAAAGTTGTGCGGTGCCTTAAAATACACACGTGGAAACATAAAAATCATACCAAATACATGTATACAAAAAACGGGTTATTTATGTATTGTAACTTGTTCATA
This sequence comes from Ruditapes philippinarum, assembly GCF_026571515.1. Taxonomy (NCBI): domain Eukaryota; kingdom Metazoa; phylum Mollusca; class Bivalvia; order Venerida; family Veneridae; genus Ruditapes; species Ruditapes philippinarum. The sequence goes on from NW_026852951.1 coordinate 106,395, forward strand.
CGACAACAATGTACATATTTATATTGTATTTTGGCCAGTTATATGAACTGAACGGACTAGAAATACGTTATATTTCGTAATCAAAGCAAGATTTTTTTCAGTATGCCCTAAATGTTTTCACTATCCTGACTTAATTAATGAAGCATTTTGTATGTAGTAAGGATAGATAAGTTTCAAATTAAATGGCACATTCGATGAAAAAGAAAAAATGATGATTTTACCTTGTTTTGAGCAAATTATCTGCTGTTTTCATCTCGGTTACAGACTTGCTGTCCATTTTGTACCACAGAAATATACGGTGTCTCGGACAGAAGTAAGATATTTTGACGTTGCGCGGAAAAGTTGTGGTAATCGCCCTATCACCGTGAATATAGTTTGATTAAATGGCTTTACATTTCTAATTTTGTGTTTAAATCAGGAGCAACAGATATTAATCTAATGTCCCTATTTAAATCTTCTGACAGTTAAATAACTGAATTACTAGCACTAGTAAAAGTTTGTTATTCTGATATTTTGTTGTTTTATGTCTGACAAAATAAGTTTGTAGAATAAATCAATTAGAGTAAAGACAAACATATTTTGTTCTTGTCCAAGCTTTTTACTTCTGTTTTGAATTTAAAAACACATCTAAAAGGTCATACATTATCTATACCTGAAAGTAGATTTGTATTAAGCTCTATTGAAATATTTTTTTTATACAAAAGCCAGGTATTACATAAATTTAAAACTGACATACTTATTTAGCTCATATTGCCAATATATTCTCCCCTTCCCTATAAGCTGTCAATAATATAAGCTGAGCTGATTGCCTAGCAATTTTATTTGCAACACACCTTAGTAATTCCTGGCTAGAACCCTTTCAAAACCTATTGACTTGTGTGTCACACTGCCATATTTTATAACAAAAATATTTTTAAAAAAATGTTGATGATGACTTTGAAGAGCTCAGAGGCTAGCCGGAACCTACATCTCATGCAGAGTAAAGCTTACAAACTTTTAAAAGATCTTATATGATTTATCTATTGGTGATTTTTTCCAATAAATTTGAAGAGATCTCATGTTATTGTTTTCTTATCTTCAGATACATACACTCAAAATGCATTTAAATAGAATAAGAAACATTTTTTTATGTTTAAAAATGAGGACTACCTAGATTTGCCAAGGACTACCTGATCCTCAAAGTAGGTAGTCCTTCTGACTACCCCTAAAAAAAGTTAGTGTCAAGCCCTGAGTACCATGTCTTGGAACTGCTAATTCAGGTAGCATGTGGGTGAAATAGAAAGCCTTTAATTTGGGAATCATTAACTTTTTTCCATAATTCTGTATCACAGTATATGCGTTGAATAAACATATCATGTGGATTTATTCTTCTAATTATTAGATCACACCATTTGTAATTCATAAATTTTTATTTTAATATTCATCTGACCTTGTATTTGGTAAAAATATTTATGATTTTTTTTCAGTTGAATAATGCCATTTTGCACTGACAAACAAAACGCTTTATCATTTTCTGCAGATTCTTTGATCATTGTTTTTTTGTTTTGTAATAAAGTCTTAATTTCAATGAGACCTTCAGGACCTTTGGATCCAACCACTACACCATCGCTTGAGGCTGCTAAAAAAGGATTATCTTTGTCAACAATTAAACCAGGAATATCAATTTTGTATTTAATATTTTCATCTTTCTCTTTCAAATTAATGTATTCAATCCTTGCATTATCCTCTTCACTTAAGCCTTTCAGAGTATACATGTTACCTTTAAAATTGGAATAGAGAAGCCTTTTCACTAAATTGGGACTGTTATTATTTTGCGATCTTGATATCACTTCTCCAAATACGGAACTTGTGAGTCTTTTCTTTCTTTCAGCAAACCAGTTAAGGTTACTTGATTGACCACGTGTATGCTGTTCAATTAATTTACTATTGCATGTAGATATGCTGGATTTATAAAACATATCACGTTCCTTTTTTAATTGTGATGGACTGATATCGGCTGTATCTTGCAGCACAGTATCGCCGTATTCTTTTCTTGCTTTCTTACTGGTGCTTTCAAGAGATGATTTCATTTTCTTCAATTTCCTTTTGTTCCTGTTTATTTCACTACCTTTGGCACGTTTAGTACATCTGTAGCGTACAAACCTTTGTCTATAAGTACTAATAAAAACTCTATCTGGGCGTTTATCTGTAAGCTTATTGTAAACTTGTGGTGACCATGCTGGACCTAGCAAAGACCTTAATGCTCCACCATAACATCTTGCGTAAAATGAACCACGGAAGCATTTGTTGAACATTTTACCCCCTTCAAATTTACATTTTATACTCATCCACGACTCAGCTAAATTACTCGTAAAGTTACCAATCAGTCGATTTGTCTTTTCCGATAGACGATTCAAGAATAGAAAAATGTCTCTTAACAACTCTTCAATATTAAAATTTTTCTGAGCTATTGTCTTACCGCCCTTTCGTAACATTTCAATTTCAGTTTCAGAATAATTTTTTACCGAATCAGTCCAGTACTCGCATTGGCTAATTATAATATCTTCTTCATCATTATTGGTATTTTCCGTTTTGTTATCATCTGATTTTGTTATGTCTGAATTATTTTCCTTATTTTTACAAAACTCTGTTGAACATAAATCATGTAAGCCAAGGACATGTCTCCCGGCATTTCTTATATCCTGTTTAAGTTTTTTAATTGCTGTCATTTTATTGGTTTCGGCACTTCGCATTACAATAGCACATCTTACACCAGAACAAATTCTTCTAATGTTATTTCTTGTCAGTTTACCTTTTCCTTTATAATGGGGCTTCTCACATATTAAGCGTTCTAAATTGGATCTAAGGCATTTAGTGGCATGGTTAGCACATTCAATTTTTTCTACATATTGCCCCCAAACAGGTACATTCTTTATTATATTTGCATAGACGGAACTGTCCCCATCAGCTATTACATGCATGTATCTTACACCATGTTGTCTTTCACAATTCAAAAATCCATCTAAAATGATGTCACTTTCCATTGCCTGGGAAGATTCAGTCCAGTTTTTAAAACACTCATGCTGTACTGGTTCTTCATTTGCAGTTTCAGCACGGCTACATATATAACAAATTTTATTTCTTATACCTAGATGAAGAAGTTTCTTTGTTCTTGCACCAAAGATGACAGCAACTCCAGCCATGGCATTGTAGCTGTGTTTGTGAGTACGTTTACTCCACCCTCCATCACATATGACAGTTATTGCTGGAATACCTTGAAAATATTCGTCATTTTCCTCTGCCAATGCACGTTCTTCCTGACCTGCTTTCACAAGTTCTTCATCAAGAAGGGACTTCCACATACGCCCAATCTCTGTCTCAATTGACGAGTACTTTTTTTCTGTAATGCCTGGAACACCTATAGTTCCAAAACATTCATCGAGGGAAGAGCAACCTCCTCCTGTTACCATGCTACCCCAAACTGAACGCACATTTATATCCACCATATTTGTCGAACCAAACTTCTCACTGTTTTCCAGTTCAAAGGTCTTACCACATCCTTGGCATTTACAGGTGATGATGGTATAGAAACCATTCCTTTTTTCACTTTCAAGGACAATTACATTGTCATTTGAAAGGGCTTTCATATGAGCTTCAGTACAAAGAGCGGCATGTGAAGATATTTGTAAAATGTGATCTTTCAGTTTATGCATGTTCATAACTCTATTACCTTCTAAATTATCTTTTAATGATGTTATATAAAGTCTTTCTTTTTCTTTGTCAAGCAAACATTTAAATTTTCTGGCTTTCTGAATAATTATTTTACTTAGTATATATTTCAAACCTTGTTTTTTCTGCCTAATATAGAATGGCTCCACATGTTTAAGATTCCTCAGCTTATTTTTCAACTTTTCATCTTTCATCACAATTTTCCTTTTATAATTCAAGCTATGAATTCCAGTGGCCTTATTAAACACTTGTCTTTTCCCTTTCTTATTTCTTTTATTACCCATCCTGGTGGGGTAAAAATTACTGTTGCCACTACAATATTTCCTAAATTTCAAGCAATATGTTCATAACAAGTTATCACCACAAGTTATCCAAGAAATGAATATTTTCAAATTAATAAATACAATGACACAACAATTTAAATAAATTCCATAAATAATATATCCACATTAAATTCCATTAATTTTGAGCACATCAGTACACCATAGCGAGTTACTTTTATATGCACTTTCATTCATGTCATTTCACGCTTCATGAATTTCACAAATATTTTTCTAATACAATATAAAGGTCAGGCTAACTTACCTTCAAAACTACATTACAATAATAAAGTTGCATAAATATTTCAAATAAATAAAATAGAATTAATAAAATCGTTTTTACAGGCCATGTGAGAACCTCTTGTTTTTGTTTACATTTTGAGGGCAGCACGAAATACCCAAATATACCCAAATATTGCCCAAATATACCCAAATATTGCCAAAATATACCCAAATATTGCCCAATTATACTAAAAATAAAGGTTTTAAACTAAAAAAGTGCTGTTTTAATCATGAATACAATATACACTTTCACTAAGATACAATCAAACATACCCAAATATACATTTTCCTATCACTGTGTTTTGAACCAAAATACAGTATAATTATGTACTCCATTAAAGCTATTTTTTTAAATAACATTAGACACTTGTATATGATATGAAATTTCAACAAAATTACACCTTAAAAATCTAAGTGTAGACAACAAATATCATATCTTGATTTAAAATTGAAAGTACATTGAATTTCATAAACCCAGCAAACACCCGACGTTGACACAACGTTGGATCAACGTTGAAAATTGGTCGCGACGTCGGGGACCTTCACACAACGTCAAACCAACGTTGAAACCCCGACGTCTAACAAACGTTTCATTTTGACGTCGACTCGACGTCGGGTTTTGGTCGGTAATCTGACAATTGGTAAATTTAATTTATAAAACCAATATTTATAAATATAAAGCATAAACAGTGAGAATTTTAAGTTTCTTTAGAAAGGGAAAATTATAAATTAATTTGCCTAATCAAAACAACAACAGTGTCACGTGGGTGGCTACCGTGAGATATCCGATAGGTGGCGCTCGGTAAGCGGATAGCCGCAGATCAGTATAATATATATTTGCTCTATTTTCTTTGTAATAATATAACTTATCTCCTCGAATTAGTCAAAGAAGTGTTTAAATAATTAACAATGAAGTTGTAATCATTTTTGTGGGCTACATTTTATAGTGGTAAATAATCTAGTAAATTCGAATTGGAGTCTTATTGGATTTGAAATTCAATTGTATTGGCGGACAAAAACGACGAGTTGACAGACAAAGTTGTATATTCCAAACAAATAGAAAAAGGTATGCAAACGTTATATATTGTTTTTAATGCTTATTTACCGCATGTTTGCATGGATTCGACGGTTAATTGATCATTGTAAAGTTTGACTGGTAAAACTTAAAGTCACATGATTTCGCGAGATAAATATTTTCGTTTCCTCGAGCACTTTATTATTTGCTTTAGAACAATTTGCATTATCGGATCATTTTTCCCACACTATATCGCCATTGCCAAATTATTTTTTTGCATAATCAATGGTATGAAATATACTAGCAATTGAAATCATTAAAAGGTTAAATGCAGTACGTTAATCAGACTCTATTATTTAAATGCTGGCATTTAAAATTTCCTCTTATTTCTTATGAACATGAATTTCCCTTACATGAGGGGCCAGTCATTTAGACATTTACACATGTATCAGATAACTGTAGGGTCTCAAGCACAGTTTGATTTTGATGTCTGTGTAGTTGTTTAACTACAGGTTGTTAAATTGAAGTATTTTACTCATGAGCATACCACGTGTTTCTTATATTATGATAATGATTCATGGTATTTGATACATGTAAATGATACAACTTTGGTGAGATATATCTGAAACCACATTGTTTTCGACTACTTATCTTTTCATTAATGTAATCAGACCACATATTACCAGTCAGTAAACACATTATCAAGGTTATAAATCAATAAAGATAATAGTTTGTTAATTAGCCTGCTTATCAAATATAGTGAAACAAGTTATATGCTCATATCATAAAACGTTTGTACCCTCAGCCAGTCTGTCATTTATACTCTTAGCAGATCGGATCATGCTGGGCACAGATTATATCTATAAAAATGACAGTAACATGTGAATTTCTTTGATGTTGTGGAATTTGTATAAATTATAATAAGTATAAAAAATATCATTTTCATATTAAATTTTGCGCAGGCAAAAATCGTAATTTCTGACTAAATTTTCAGGTCATACTTAATGAAAATAATTAATTGAACATTTTATCAGGTTGTTTTCGTAAACGTGCTTTGATAAATTATTAATCATAATACTGTTTTGTCTTTCAGTGAATATCAGAGATTGTGAAAATTATGATAATTCAACAACTGTCGAAAGTTCAGAGGAGGAAGATGAAATTATTAAGAGGAAAAGAAGAAGAAAAACACACAAGATTTTGTGACAGGTATATTTCAAAATATTACATTGATCACGAAGCCATTTTTATCAAAACCAATGGATAAATAGGTACATGAAACTTATCAAAACCAATGGATAAATAGGTACATGAAACTACATGGTTTAAACTAAAGTAAATAGAAAATAAGCCTCTTTTGTTAAAGTAGTTGGAGAGTTTTGTCAGAATTTCATTTAATTTTAATATGTAAAAGTGATTTATTTCTTGCAATTGTAAGTGATTATTTGATTTATTTTTAAATTTCAGATAGTGTGAATGATGATATCTCAGGTTGGAGACGGAAAAGGTTCAGATTATGATATGCTTAAACTTTAAAGTATGCCCCAGATCGCCATAGTGGAGGTGGACGAAAGAAGAATGCTAATTAAGATATATGAACATAGCTATTTGTAGTGATATCAAAATATTCACAATATTGTTTCATTTAACATTCAGATAAAAAGTACAAAGAAAAATATACAATCAGTGAGTTGGATAGATGATTGGAAAATCCCAACCTCAGGGTGATTGGTTCAGTCGGAAATAAACCTTGGTGATATAAGAAAAACATGCATGAATATTAACCTTAAATGTCAGTGTTAATGCAAGGCCGTCGTCGATGGTCCGGCCGGTCCGGCCTTGGCCGGACCAATATTTTGGCCAAAAATGAGTAAAAAAAACAAAAAAAAACACGCATCGCTGATAAGCAATTTGACACTTGACTGGCCCCTCATGCAATGCGCGGTAATATACAAACTTGACGTGAAGAAACAACTGGACACTGTTAATTGACCAGGTATATGTAGGAGTCCTACGAAGTCAAGCGTTAAGTTATCTTAATTGGCATTAATTGACATCGACGTGGCTTCGGACAGTTCACAGTATATATATATATATTATATGTTTATTTAAAATATAACATCACAATTTCTAAAAAATTTACTTCAGTTCACATACAAGTATCTTAATATGAATAGCTTAAGATAGCAAACTATCATTATGTGTGACACAATTCCATCGGAACCAAATCAACCAATATCATTTTCGTTTCCAAAACGAACATTTGTGAGTACATTTTTTCATCAATGTTATATATATTATGATATAACAAAAAAAAACAGTGCATGCGATTTGCAATATGCGTTAAGAAAATCTTAAACTAGTATGCCTGAATTCTCCGAGAACTTGATAACATTTTATTGATTCTATACGGCAACCGTGTTCTGGCCTACAATCGATCTTGCCATGGCCAGTGTTAAAGTGAGATTTGACCAACCGGGATATCCCGTATTTCAGAACGTGGAGGATTTACGTACTAAGGTCGCACAACCTTTGAAGACCGAGTACACTAGAGAACTTGGTTTTGTTTGAAATTCCTATGGTAACGACATTAACAGAGACATCTTAGAGGTGCAGCTAAGGCCTTACCTGCTACGTTCACATTTTGACAAATCAGAAAATAGTACTGTTACTCTACCTGACGTTTTGAAATTTGTGTCAGAACAGTCAGTGCTAAAACGAGCACTGTTCTCTGAGGTCGTTGTGTTGTTTAATATTTTGTTAGAAATGCCTGCTACTAATGCTACAAGTGAAAGGACATTCTTGGCGCTCAGAAGAAGAAAGACATACCTGAGATCGACAATGTCTCATGTACGTTTGAACAATCTAATGGTGTTACATATTCATGAGTACAGGACAGATTCACTTAACTACCGTGTTATTGCCGATGAGTTCATTACCACCACAGAATGATGGCGATGTGTTTTTGGAAAATTTACATAAAATGAAACTCTGTGTTGTGTAAGATTATTGTGAACAAAATACAAGTTACTGCTAAACAGAAAGTGGTTATTAGTGACTCGTAATGTACTATTCTTCCATCATGTCATCGATTGATATTTAAGCCTATACCATTGTGTGATTTATGTTAAACAATAATCCACGTACTGTAATATTTCTTGTATTTGTTTATTTATAATTATCAAATAACAAGAGGGCCATGATGGCCCTGAGGTCGCTCACCTGTATATAGCCCCCCCGGCCAATTTTTACCCAAGGGCTTTCATTTGAACAGACTTGGTAGACACCCATAAGAAGATGTTTCATGCTAAACATCTTAAGTTCTAGCTCATTGGGTTTTTTAAAAGAAGATTTTTAAGTTTTTACTATACACATGTAGTTAAAAACAATGACACCCCTGGGGCAGGGCCAGTTTTGACCCCCGGGCTTTTATTTGAACAAACTTTGTAGATATTAACTTAAAGATGTTTCATGTATAATATCTAAACTCAAGCTATTTGGGTTTTTTCAAAGAAGATTTTTAAGTTTTTGCTTTACACATATAAGGAAAATCAATAACCCCCCGGGGCAGGGCCAGTTTTGACCCCAGGGCTTTTATTTGAACATACTTGGTAGACACCCATTAGAACATGTTTCATGCTAAATATCTTAGCTCTAGCTCTCTTTAAAAGAAGATTTTTTAAGTTTTTACTATATGCATACATGTATAGGGAAAATCAATGACCCTCTGGGACGTGGCCAATTTTGACCCCAGGGCTTTTATTTGAACAAACTTGGTAGACATTCACTAGAAGATGTTTCATGCCAAATATCTAAGCTCTAGCTCTTACGGTTCTTTAAAAGAAGATTTTTTAAGTTTTTACTATATACATATAGGGAAAATCAATGACCCCCCGGGGCGGGGCCAATTTTGACCCCAGGGCTTTTATTTGAACAAACTTGGTAGACACTCACTAGAAGATATTTCATTTCAAATATCTTAGCTCTAGCTCTTTGGGTTCTTAAAAAGAAGATTTTTTAAGTTTTTACTATATGCATATAGGGAAAATCTATGACCCCCTGGGGCAGGGCCAATTTTGACCTCAGGGCTTTTATTTGAACAAACCTGGTAGACACTCATTAGAAGATGTTTCATGCTAAATATCTTAGCTCTAGCTCTTTGGGGTCTTTAAAAGAAGATTTTTTAAGTTTTTACTATATGCATATAGGGAAAATCAATGACCCCCTGGGGCGGGACCAATTTTGACCCCAGGGCTTTTATTTGAACAAACTTGGTAGACATTCACTAGAAGATGTTTCATGCCAAATATCTAAGCTCTAGCTTTTACAGTTCTTTAAAAAGAAGATTTTTTAAGTTTTTACTATATGCATATAGGGAAATACAATGACCCCCCGGGCCGAGGCCAATTTTGACCCCAGGGCTTTTATTTGAACAAACTTGGTAGACACTCACTAGAAGATAATTCATGCCAAATATCTTAGCTCTAGCTCTTTGGGTTCTTTAAAAGAAGATTTTTTAAGTTTTTACCATATGCATATAGGGAAAATCAATGACCCCCTGGGGCGGGGCCAATTTTGACCCTAGGGCTTTTATTTGAACAAACTTGGTAGACACTCATTAGAAGATGTTTCATGCCAAATATCTAAGCTCTAGCTCTTACGGTTCTTTAAAAGAAGATATTTAAAGATTTTTCTTTTGGTTGCCATGGCAACCAGAGTTCTGCATGAAATGGAATTCTTTGAACAATCTTGATAGAGCTTCATACAAAGAGTATTCCTGCCAAGTTTCATTAACATTGGCCTTGCGGTATCATAGAAGATGTCCTTAGAATATTTAAAATGTGGACGGACGACAGACGACGGACGCCATTTGGTTGGCCATCCTAAAAGCTCACCTGCACTTTGTGCAAGGTGAGCTAAAAATGCATCTAAAGAATTATAACATCAGTTATTGTTTATTTTTCATTTGCCAAATATCAATGACATGTACTGTATTCATTTTATGTACACCTGTCCGTCCGTTATACGAACCTTAAATTTCACCCTTAAAACTTACGGCGCACTTGAAAATGTAAAAAATCGTTGACATATATTACTATAACATGTACGAGCGGCAGGCTGTAAACTGTGCCAAATATACGGGAAAACGCCCCTGAGAGCATCCTAGAATAAAAAAATTTCCGGGGGAGCATGCCCCCGTACCCCCCTAGATTGGCTCAAACCAACAAAGTTGGCCGCACCAATCACAAAATCGTGACGACGGGCCTGTATTATTTATGAAGAATTTTGTATATCTAAAACATGATTATTTAATACATGAAGTGTTATTTACTTACATACTGTCAAGTTTAATAGTTTCAAAATACATTATGTTAATGTTACATTTGTTATAGTACCACATTTATTGTTTTGTACATGTGATTCGTATTGCAAATAAATTGTTAGAATTATAAGAATGCTTATTTGTTTACCCTACTAATGAGCTTTAAATGAACAAAATCATATTCCATGAGGTTAAATCATGGTCAGATAAGGTTGGATTATGATCAGATAATGGTCAGAAAAGGTCGGATTATGGTCAGATAATGGCTAGAAAACGTTGGATTGTAGTCAGATAATGGTTAGAAAAGGTTGGATTATGTCCAAATAATGGTCAGAAAAGGTTGGATTATGGTCAGATAAGGTTGGATTAGGGTCATTTTATGACGTTGTATAGACGTCGGATTCTGACGTCTAAAAAACTTTCAAATCCAACCTTCTGCCAACGTTTACCCAACGTCAGGGTCTAACGTCAGTACAACGTTGGTACAACGTCTTTTGTTTGCTGGGAAGAACCTTATCCTATATAATACATAAGCAAATGTCACAACTTTATTTTCTTACAACATCTTAACTGCCCATTTCAACGGAATGAATGAAAGCTTTAGCAGGCTAAGTCATTGTATTTTATAAATATTTATTTATTTCTCATTATAATCTATATTTTATACAAACAAAAATAAATAATACTATATTTGGGTGTATTTGGGTATTTCGTGCCGCCGCATTTTGATGAATGAAAACAAAAGTTAATAATAACTTCACTAACAAAGTTTGCACTCTTACCCTATGCTACGACCGGATGTAAACAATACGTTCGCACAGGGCATGCGCGGTGGTTAAATCCCACCCATTTTATTCGATTAAATTCTAGAACAACCTCTACTTTCGGTTTCAATTTTGCTGACAAGGAACAGTTTGAGTCAACGTAAGTGTTAATTTTAATTGCAATGTCCAAAACTTTGCACTACACGGCGTAATTTTCATTACATATCCGGTATTTTCACCGTCATGGTAGTTTTTATTCCACTCGGTCAAAATGACGGTACACATTTACATGTAAACAAACAGATTTAACTTCTCAGACAATTTAAATAAGGAATGGACACACGGTAAACTCTGTTGCAAGGTAAAGTATATTCATAAATCTGTTTGAGAAAAATTGTCTCCGTGTTCAAATAAATTTCAAAAACGGGGGAAAAAAACAGTCTTTTACCGATACAGTTGTTTAGGCAGTAGCGGATAGCTAAGATCGGCGTTGCTTATGTCTTTAATAATAATATTCAGAAAATCAAATTGATACCTTTCAGTAGTCCAACTACTTCCCTTTTTAAAATAAAATATTTTTTAGCAGTATCTTTGACATTACATGTAGTACTCTTTGTTTATGTTCGGCATATAGTTCAGTTAGTAGCGGATAGCTTTGGGGAGTATGGGGTAGGTAGGTGAAGGTCAATGAGGGGGAATCTCAAAACGTTCTAATTTATTTTTTTACCAAGTACATGTCACAGAAACATGTTCTGGAGTTACTGGAATGAAAAATGTCACATTTGATAGTAATCTTTCAAATTTTTCTACATGTAAACCAAGGATATATATTATATGGCACATGATTTTACAACAATGTTTATTCAGATCAATGATTTTCTCTTAAAACAAATCACAGACAAATCAAACAGAGTCATATCAAACATCAATTCTGGAGTTTTATGTCCATGACACTTCCTTCTGACATAATGGGAAGTGTGTCAGATAACATATGAACAGTGTCATCCAAATTATCAACAATAAGTGTTTATAAAACAAGGTATATACCGTATAACAATGCCGTCATCTTTTTTTATTTGAAATTGTCCAATGTGAAAAAACTGGGAACTGGTTCAACTGTTGCAGTGACAAAGATTGATTTTTCCACCACTGTCAAGTACATTGCTAAAGCAACTTGCTAAAATCTATGATGCATGGCCAATAATAAGCCCTGCAAAATCAGACAACATTAAGTCTTTTGTTTATCTGTAATCAAAGTGTATAAATGTTTGTCAAATGATGTTAATTCTGGCATCAACACTCGGGCATCAATGTCTTAAATATTAGTGTATTCTATGTCAATAATTAACCTAGTCTGTGGTTCAGTGACCAGCTATAATTTTGAATTAATATATATTTGATATATATATATTTTTTATATATATTTATATATAATTTGAATTAATTTAATATTTCCTAAGATCTGTATAGATGAATTAAAAAGTAAACTATATATTCTGAATACATAAATTACAAAAAATGTGCAATAAACTTGAGCTGAGCATGTGTATTGTGTATGAAAAATGAAACGACAAATTTCAATGAAAATGAGGTCTGTTTTACATAAACATTAAAGCTATTATTAATCTTATAATCTAGTTGAAAGAAGAGTTAATAATGATGGTATATTCAAAGTATAAATACAACTTAGTTAAAATTATAAAAAGATAGAATAAGTAATATTATAACATTAAAACTGGGATATTTTTTTGTTTATTGTGTACCTTTTATCCACTTTTGACGGCGTTTTGACAGATAAAGTAAATTTTGAGACCACCCCCAAATGTAAAATCCGTTACTGACAGAAGCACTAGCTGTTCATTTTGAATAAATTTTAGTGTCAGTACGTATTATATCTGTAAAAGCTTTTGAAAAATTATAAACAAATGATTTTTACACCAAATCATGGCAATATTTCATTACTTTACTTGGTGTTGATCAATAGTTTTCTGTTTATTTCTTTTGGAAGCGCTTATGAACAGTCTGACGGTGACAACATCCGGTTACCTAGTTCTGATTTATGTAAGAAAAACTCGCTGT
>NW_026852952.1:0-10766 GCF_026571515.1 Ruditapes philippinarum
AGTGACTTTGTTTTATAATGGTATTTTGGGGCTCATCCCTGATTTAGAAAACATGTGGAATTAGTTCATGTAGTTATTGGTCAATTGCAGAGAAATTGTTAATTACTGGTTAGTTATTTAGAAAAGCTGGTTAGTTTGATCTGAGCCTTAAAGATATGATAAAAAAAGACCAGAAAAACAAACAAACAAGTTGTACAGATTGGAACAGGTACAGAAAGAGATTAAATGCTTGTGTGGCTTATTATTTTTAGCTCACCAGAGAGCCGAAGGCTCAGGGTGAGCTATTAGTATCAAAGGGGATGCTCCAGCTCTGTCGCATGGTCAACAATCGTTTTTCTCTGAAACCATTAAGCAGAATTTACTTCAAATTGGTCAGTAGCACCTTTGTGACAGTCAACTTGAATTTTTGCTCATGTCATTCCAATGGCCCTTTTTTAGGGGTCTCCAGGGCTAAAAAAGAAGAACTTTAAACATCTTCCCTTCTTACAGAACTAAATGGATGGATGATCACCAAACTTTGTCTGTATATTCTAAGGTAGTCTTTTATCAAGTTTTGTTTATATTAATTTGATTGCCCCTTTTAGGGGTCGCTAAAGCTAAAAATTAGAAAAAACCTTTAAACGTCTATTTCGACATAACTAATTGATTGATGATCACCAAACTTTGTCTGTAGCATTCTAAGGTAGTCTTTTTAATCAAGTTTGTTCATATTAATTTGATTGGCCCCTTTTTAGGGGTCGCTAAAGCTAAAAATAGAAATACCATTAAATGTCAATTTCTAGATGAACTAATTATGGATGATCACCAAACTTTGTCTGTAGCATTTTTTGGGTAGTCTTTTATCAAGTTTTGCTCATAATTAATTGATTAGCCCCGTTATAAGCTAAAGCTAAATGCCCCAGGTCATGGCATTTCTTCAAATTGTTGTTTAAAACATATTCTATGCTCAGATTTAATATTAGAATATATTGACATTCCAACACTGAAAAGCGGTTGTTTCTGGTGAGCGACTTTTAATAAGTAAAAACACATGCATTATTGCGGTAGACATCTGATACAATTAACGGTCCTCTGTATTGCCATTTGATGTCTCTTATGTCAGGTTATTATCCCCTGCCGAAAGGCGGCGGGGAATATAGAAATACTTAATAGTCTCCGTCGGTCCACCCATCCGTCTGTTCTTCCGTCTGTCCATCCATCCCTCCATTTTGTTTTTGCCTTTATCCCCACAATTTTTTTCCCGACATATCTCAAAAAGTATTCAAGGTTTTCAAAATTTAAACTTCCCTAGGTGGAAAAGATCATATTAAAGGAGATGGGATGCACCAAAAATTTATTTAAATCTACCCAACATTATTTTTCAGTTTTTGCCCTTTTTAAAATTTTTTAAATTTAAATTTTTTTCCCAATTCCCTAAAATCAAAAAAAGGGTTTTTAGAAATCAACATTAAACTTCATGGGTTGGAAAATAAAAATCACTCAGGAGGTGCGCATGCACAAGAGTTTTATAACTCCCAAATTTTATAAATTTTTGAGTTATTTAAACCCTTTTTTTTTTTTTTAGCCATCAGTATTCAAAATAGGTTTTAAATCTTTTTTGGGTTCAGCCCTCAGTGTTCATTTCCAACCCACCCGTTTAAATTGAAATTTTTCTGGCTCTTACTTTTTATAAAACATTTTTTTCCAATTTAGGGAAACACTTCGCAGGGTTAAAGGCCAAATTTTAACATGGGGTTTTTGTTTTTAAAGAAAAAAGTTCATTTTGATAAATTTTTATTTTTTTTTTTTTCCCCGCTTTTAATAAACATTGCATCTGTTCAAAAGAACCAGACCTTTTGGAAAAAGGGAAAATCCAAGAGGAAAATAAGAAAAAGAAAGGGAAAAACAGAGAAAATTAAAAATTGAGGGTGAAAAAAAGATTCTGTTTTTTTCACATAACCCCAAGGGTATTCCCAAAAATGTTGCAGTCCCGGTGTCAAAAGAAAAGGGAAAATGTGAAAGAGAGGGCCCGCTAGAAAAAGAGATTGAAGATTTTAAAGAAATTGGGAAAAAAAACCAAAGGTTTTTAAATTTTTAAAAAAGAGGGTGAGTATTGTGAATAATCAGGGAAAAAAGATACTTTCCCCACAAGATTGTGTTAGTAAAATTTGGGTAAAATTTTTGGTTTGGGATATTTAAAAAAATGAAACTTTAAAGGAAAATATCTGTGAAATCTTTTCCCGCAGAGCTTTTAATTTATGGGGAAAGGGTTTTTAAACTAGATAAAAACATAGAAGTGGGTTTTTTGACAGAGGTTGCAAGGGAAAATTCTGATGGGAAATTTAAAAAAGGGATGGTTTATGGAAGTGTTGTAGCAAAGAGTTTTTAAAAATCAAAATTTCAGGGAATTTTTCTGCAGTTTTTAAATGGCAAGGAACCCCCTGCAGTTAACAGAACCCCTGGCTTTTTTGATATAGGGGAAAAATTAAATTTTGATCAGTAATTTTTAAAAAGATGTAAAAGATAAAAAAGTTTTTCAGCAGTCGCCCGTTACCAGTTAAAATTCCCCTTGTTTTAAAAAGTTAAAATTTGAAAAAATGGGGAAAAAGGTTTATTTGCCCCGTTGGGCAATGAAATTTAAGTGTTTTTAGAAAGAGTCCAACATCAAAAAAGAATTATCGTGGGTTAAAGGGTTTTAAAATTTTTTATTAGATTTAATGCATGAGGAAAAGGAAAAGGGAAAAATAAAATTACACAAGCCAAGGGGATGTGAATGATGAAAAGAAAAATTTTACTGACAGTCAGAGGGACGCCTTTTGGAAAGAAAACCCAAGGGGTCAATTTTCAAATGAAGCCCAGGACTTGTCTGTAAAAAAGAGGGGAAATAGAAAAAAAGAACTGGGAAAAAAAGAAAAACCCCTTAGTTTGGGAAATTTGAAACCAATTGATTTTTAGATGGGAAAAGAAAATTTCACTATTTTTACCACAATTATCAAATCATATTTGCAATATAGAAAATAGTATTGGTGATAAATCCTTAATTGGCAACAATAAATCTGCACATACTAGGATTATTGTAAAAAGTTTGAATGTTGTAGGAAATTTCAGAACAAAAAATATGGATAGTAATGATATTGTAAGGAAAGAACCCAAAAAAGGATGAGCAAAGATAACAGGTTTAAAAGTTTAATTAATTTAAAGTAATGAGAAAAAATGAGGCAGTGAATGAGGTTTTATTTAAGGGGCTGGGAAAAACTATTATAGTGCAATGAAAATTTTGGGCACTTCCCAAATGACCATTTTGCTTTACCTTGGAAAATTTTGGGGAAAAGGGGGTATATATTGCTTTTAAGTTACAAAGAAGCCCTGCATCAAAGGGTATAGCTTAGGTACAGAAAACCCGATTGTTTTTATAGGGGTGTAAAAAACCAAAATGACGGGTGCAGGGGAAAAACCCCTTTTTTGACAAATGGTTGGAAAAAAAGGAAAATTTATAATTTGTAAACAAGGGAAGAAAAAAAGAGTCAGAAGGTAGAAGCCCAAAAGACTTTTTATGAATGAAAAAAAAGTGGTAATTTCTTTAATTTAAAAGAAAGAAAGTTACCCCTGGTGGTTTTTGGGATATTGGGTGGAGATGGAAGGGGGAATAGAGATTTAAACAATAATTTAAAAAAAAAGGGCAAAATCACAATGTTGAAAATCTTTGGGATGCCTAGGTTTTGTCAGGGAAAAATTTAGCACTTTAAAAAAGAATTTAAACATTTTGGGAAAAAATTTTATAGGTGACTAACATTTTTTGGCCCGATTCTTTTTTATTTCATGAGGGGAAAAAAACGGAATTTGCTAAACCCCGTTTTCGTTTTAGAAAAACCCTTTTAAAATGAGAGATCATTTCCCGGGGGAAAATGGTAAAATGTGTGTGTGGAGCTTTTGCTTAGATAATTTTTAAATGCTCTCAAACACATTTGAAAAAATTTTAAAATTAAAAATTTTAGATACGGTCCGGCAATCGAGTGGGAAAAGGCAAAGTGATCCCGTGGCCAAAAGGTTTGCTTTTCGCAGGAATTTTTGTTTTTAATTCATCGATCAAAGTGCCGCAAGAGGCATTGTCTTGATTTATCACTTTTCTAGAATATATTGGTCATCTGAATCAGAAGGGGGAAAAAGAAGGATGCTTTTTTGAAAAACCTCTACAAGTGATAGTGTAAGAAAATAATGACAAATGAATAACTCGGGAATTTACATTAAGAGCTAAAGTGGCAAAAGAATTTAAACAGCATGGTCTGCAAGATAGTGAACCACCTCGCATAGGAAGAATCTTTTCCCAAAAGGTCGGAAGTGCAAGGAAAATGTCATAACATATAGTGAACGGTTTATTAATGATAAATACTTTTTGGAAACAGGCTGTTTTAAAACAAGTACGTATAAAAACAGTCACAGAGGAAGGGACTTACAGCCAACAACCCAAAGGGTTGAGAAGATACGGAAAAGACTTTTTACTTGATTTTGCTCCTAGATTTGTCCGCATTCTAATGCTGTTTTAGACTTGAGGACAAAATCTTGTACGTGAAGAAACAATAACCCTGTAATTGTAAGCAATGATAGTATGCCACAAGATATTAACAATTTAATGTTTTCCCTGGAGACTTGGTACGGGCTTTTACCCTCATCTTATAATCCTGCCTCTAAAATCAGGCTTAGATTATTCTGCAAAGTAGGGAACGCGCTCTAAACAAGGTTAAAAAAAGTAAACACAGATTGAGAGGGAATGGAAGTACCAAAAGACATTCTTTTACTAAAAATTCCATGTCCAGAGAATAGGAATGCAGACATCAATTTTGGTAGGAGGGAGTGGTAAAAACGATTGTCCGGGGCCAGTTACAAACTGTTTCGTCAATTAAAGAAAAGTGTGGAAGAACACAAAGCAGGATAGGAAAAACTCTCAACCAGAGGGTGAAAGAAAGAATCGTCCTAACATAAACATGTAAAAGATTATAGATGTCATTAAGAGAAACAACACTTTAAAAAAATTTGTCATGGTAGGAAACAGTGCGGGCCTTAATTCGTTTCAAATCCATCCGCAGAACAATTCAGGTAAATAATGGTTTATTATAGTTTGTTAACTGTTGCTCTTAAATTACTAGAATGCCACTTCATTTCATGGGCATGAAAAATTTTGCTGTTTTGTCACAAAGGACATTTTTCTTAACTTTATGTGCAAAAAAAAGTAAAATGCTAATAATCGAATGCAAATAATTAATTTTTACTGCAGACAAAATGGAATTTCGTTGGAATGACATATTTGTGGATCGACCTATTCATGAAAACCATGAAAATCAGATAGAAATGTGAAAATGTGTGTTTGGACTATTTAGTCATCATTTGTTGGGGGATTGGAACACAAATTATAGGTCATTATCATGACTTACCATTGTGAAGCTAAGTATTGCGCACATAATCCAGGTCCCTGCTACCAAAGTCAAGGTCAAAGAGAGAGGTCAAAGTTTGTGTACGGGGACCATTTAGTCATCATTTCTTGATGGATTGTAACACAAATGATAACTATACACAATCATGTAATTTAGGTTATTATTTGCAAGGTCATGGTCACTAGAGATGATAAAATTTCCAGATATTGTCCGGATATTGCCCAGAGCATATCTCCTATATGCATATCTATAATGCCCGCATCTCTGACAAAAGCTTTTGTGATGGGCGTATTTTGCGGCAATGATGACCTTGTTACATAGGTAATCTGACCCAAATTGCACACCTAACCATATCTCATTCTTATGTGGCAAAAAGGCAGGTCAATTATTAGAACAAAACATCTCATGGCTAAGTGTCACAACTATCCAGGTGTGGTTTGCATAATGGGATTTAAATATCAATTGGTGAAAAGAAAGTGATCATATTACATAATAGTGGGGTGGTTTAGAATCATTGATTTAAGAAGAAAAAAGTCTGTTCTCTGAAAAATTGGTCAAAGAGCTTGTCTACACCATAACTCTATCACTAGCTGGTGGAATTTCAAAAAACCTGGCACAAAACGCCCCAGCTTTACTTGTTGCCCTTGGTCATCTAGTTATTGCTGAAGGTTGGTGTTCCTTTTGCTGAAGGTCAGTGTGTTGTTATTGCTTAAAGTTGGTATGTCTTTTGTTGATAGAGGGTGTTTATAATGCGAAAAACAATATGTTTTGAAAAATTATATACACAAACACATGACTGAGAGAAGACAAAGAAACAGGCAAAATAGCAGGGGTATACCTGTATATAATGTTCCACAACCATATAATGTATGCATATTGGACAGGTTTATATTTTTGGAGAATAGCTTTTCAATGTCATTTTAGAGCTCTTTTAATTTCAGACAAGAGTGTGAAGTACCGCTGTAACTGGTGCCGATTTGTTTCCGTTCATTGGGGTACAGCCGTCCGCCATCATTACATGCTTCATCAAGAAAAAGAACTAGATTTTATCCGTCTAAAAACTGTTCCAGATAAATCCTTGAGAGGGCCAACATGCATGAAAAGGTTAAAAGAACAAGACTTGGGAATTATTGAAGAACAAAAATGAGCTTAAGATAACTTAAACAGAAATCTTCGGGAAAATGATACTGAAAAAATTTTAAAATACTGTACAGCAAACAACAATGAAAGTGTACAAAAGTAATGGGTAAAAAAAATTTATTGAAAGTGTGGCAGCAAATAACATCGGAAAGGGTTCAGAAAATAACATGGTAAGTGCCACAGTTAATAACATGGAAATAGTTAAAGAAAATGTTGAAAGTGTCACACAAAACAACCTGAAAATTATCACAGGACAAAAAGAAATTATGCCATATGAGCAAATGAATACTGTTAGGTTTACCGAACAGATTGTCCAAAATGTTACAGACCAAACCATTGAGAGTGTCGCAGAAAGTAATTTGGAATGTGTCACGGTTTGTGAAATAAATAGTATATCAGAAAATAACATGGAAAGTGCCACAGAACCTAATGCAAAAAGTGTCAAAGAATATCGATTGGATAGTGCGACAGAAAATGTTATGGATAGTGTCCTAGAAAATAACATGGAATGTGACACAGAAAATAACATGGAATGTGACACAGAAAATAACATGGAAAGTGTCACAAAACATAACATGGAAAGTGCAACAGAAAATAACACTGAAATTGTCACAGAAAATAGCATGGAATTTGTCACAGAACATAACATGGAAATTGTCACAGAAAATAGTATGGAAAGTTTTTCAAAAAATCATGGCAAAAAAGTCCAGAAAAAAGATGGAAAGAATAATAAGATGGGATGGCCCAAAAATCCAGAATCAAGTGTGAAATTCTGAATTTAAAAAAGAAAGCATGTTAATTAAAATAAATGTAGCCCAAAAACCTGTGGCTTTTAGAAAAAACCCCAAAAACAATAATCCCACTTCAAAAAACCTATCGCATATGTGATGGCATTTAGAAACCCTTCACTTCAATACTTCAGTTGTAGAAAAAAATCCCTGGTGATCTCTCCACTGCATCAAAAAAATTTTTAGGGAATGTTTTTTTACCAGTTAAAATTCTTTAAACAAAAATTTTTTTCTTCTGAATAGGGAATATTACTTAAAACCAGAAAATTTTTTTAGGGGCTGTGTTAATTCGAATAAGGGGAAATTTTACCTCGGGAATTTAGAAAAAGTTACTTCTGAATCAGAAACAGAAAAATTAACTCTTAGGGCAGTGTTACTTCTGATAAGGAATATTACCTTTGCCCCCCAAAAACCCCCCCAGAAAACTCTTTGGGCAAAGTTACTTCTGAGTAGAGAATATTTTACCTTGGAACCAGAAAACTCTTAGGACAATGTTACTTTCTGAGTAGGGGAATATTACCTTGGAACCCAGAAAACTCTTAGGAAAATGTTACTTTTTGAATAAGGGAATTTTTATTTTGGAACCAAAAAAAAACTCTAGGGCAGTGTTTACATCTCTGATAAGGGAATTTTTCTTTTGGAACCAAAAACTCTACCAATGTTACAAAAATTTTAGCCAGTTAGCCAGCAGAAAACTTGCTGGACTGCTGAATGTAATATCTTCATGTAGAAAAAAAATGTTTGAGATTTAACGTTTGTTATATGGTTTAATAGAAAATGCTTTAGGTTTATTGTATGAGAAAAGTTTTTTTTTCCTATGAGAAAAATGTTTAGCGGTTTTATGATAGGAAAAATGTTCTAGTTTATATGATAGGAAAATGTTCTAGGTTTATATGATATGAAAAAAATGTTCTAGGTTTATATGATAGGAAATGTTCTAGGTTAATATAATACAGAAATGTTCTAAGAAAATGTTCTAGGTTTATATGATAGGAAAAAATGTTCTAAAGGTTTATATGATAGGAAATGTTCTCTAGTTTATATAATACAAAGAAATGTTTTCTAAAGGAAAAATGTTCTAGGTTTCATATGATATGAAAAAAAATGTTTCACTTTATAGTAGAAAATGGTCAAGGTTTATATATTATATTTAAAATGAAAAAAATTGAGGGTTAATTAAAATTATATGATAAAGAAAAAAATGTTTTAGGTTTACATGATGAGAGAAAATGTTTCAGGTTTTTATGGTAACGCTACAGGCTTACCTTCCATGGAACATATATCATAGGAGGGGTTAAGGGTCATATGTAATCTACCTGTAGACTCGAAACTGATTTCTTATTACCTAGGATATTTTGAAATTGTTTTTAGTAGAAATTGTGGCAAGTTATTTTTTTTTTTTTTTTTTTCGGGGGATGGGGGATGAGGGGGGGGGGGGGGGGGGGGGGGGGGGGGGGGTCAACAAACATTTTAATACATGGGTGAAAGGTTTTTCAAGATTAATCCTGAAGTTCAGGAAATTTTCAGGTCTCCTGAAAGCCTTTCTATTTCCTAATGTAAAACTATAGAAAAATCTGCCTGAATTTTCAGGATTAATCAGAATTTTAATAATTTCCAACTTTAACTGCATGCATATTTGTTTTAGAATATGAATTTAGTTTTGTTTAAATGCTCTATAGTACATTGTATGATATTGTAAGATTCAAATTTTTCAAATGTTGGTTGTTTTACTGTGTTGTTGTTTGGGGGTGTTTTTTTTTTCCAAGAGAAGAGATTTTTAAAATTTGTAAACCTGAACTTGGTTAAAAATTGCTAATTTTTAAGAATCATTTTTCTGTTTGTTAATTGTTAGTTAAGAATCTGAGTTGTTGGGAATATTTAAAATTATAATTTGAAATGTCTTCTAAAATATGTGTTTCTAAAATAAATATTGCTCTAAATTTTATTTAAGAAACACTATTTTAGAAGACATGTCAAATTATAATTTCAAAATATTTGTTTTGAATGGTTAAAACGTGTAAAGTCCTCCGGTCAACAAACAGAGCACCGGGCATCCTTAAAAATAAATGTTTGTTTGCAGTAACCCCGACCCAGAATTTTCAAGGTGGGTAGGTAGGTCGTATTTTTTTTTTTTTTTTTTAT
The DNA here is from genome assembly GCF_026571515.1 of Ruditapes philippinarum. NCBI lineage: Eukaryota > Metazoa > Mollusca > Bivalvia > Venerida > Veneridae > Ruditapes > Ruditapes philippinarum. Next base: position 9,479 of record NW_026852952.1, read on the forward strand.
TGAACTGTACTCCCAAATAAACATGGAATTTCAAAAATGCTGGACAATATATGCTTTTGATAATCTGGTAACAATTATAAATTGATAACTGAATTCTAATTTAATAAGACCTACATTTTATTTCTTCCATTAACCTTTAAAACAACGAAAATAAAGCACAAGGCATAATTTTCTGATTCAAAAAAAAAAATTTTTTATCCAGACCATGAAAAAAAATTTTGAGTAGGGGCAAATTTTGTGAGTCGGTCGCGTTACTGCAAACGAACATTTTTTTAAGGATGGCCCCGGTGACAATCTGTACCTTCTGATCATGGTCTGCAAAGTGACCGCTGTTATTACAAGTTCTTATAAAATTTCTTAAAGGTCATAAATTGTTTGGTCCAGCTTATAATCATAAATTATTATGTCATGATTGATAGATACACAAGTCCACATAAGGCATTTTGCTCATCAGACAAGAGTTAATTTTGTTGATGTTGTTTTTGTTTTTTTTTTATCTGAAATTATGTATGAAAATTCAAGGCATATTTTGAAAATGAAAATTTTGAATTCACATAATTATGAGCCGCGTCACAACAAAACCAACATAATGTGTTTGTGACCAGCATGGATCCAGACCAGCCTGCACATCAGCGCAGTCTGATCAGGATCCATGCTGTTCGCTATCAGTTTCTCTACTTGTAATAGAGTTGGTAAGCGAACAGCATGGATCCTGATCAGACTACCCGGATGCGCAGGCTGGTCTGGATCCATGCTGGTCGCAAACGCACTATATTGGTTTTGTCATGACACGGCTCATATACTTTTTATGCCCCCGCCATATAATGGCAAGGGCATATAGTGTTACCCTGTTCCGTCATTCCGTCCTTCCGTCATCATCAGTTTCCGTTCATTATCTTAATAACCGTTGCACATATTGAACTCAAATTTGACATATAGATATGTCATGAGAAAATACAGGTCAAGTTCGAAATTGGTCATGGTTCGATGATTTTTGGCAGAGTTATGCCCCTTTTACTTTGAAAATAATATGAAAAATTTTCAGTTTCCGTTCATTATCTCCCCAACGGTACAACACATTCAACTCAAAACTTGACATATGGATATGTCATGAGGAAAATACAGGTCAAGTTTTCAAATTTTGGTCATGTTTCGATGATTTTTTTGGGCAGAGTTATGCCCCTTTTACTTTGAAAATAATAATGAAATTTTCAGTTTCCGTTCATTATCTCCCAACGGTACAACACATTCAACTCAAACTTGACATATGGATATGTCATGAGAAAAT